>NC_053154.1:297281103-297571383 GCF_016835505.1 Polypterus senegalus
TTCAACTTTTGTCTCATCAGTCCACAAGGTATTTTCCCAAAAGTCTTGGCAATCATTGAGATGTTTCTTAGCAAAATTGAGACAAGCCCTAATGTTCTTTTTGCTTAACAGTGGTTTGCGTCTTGGAAATCTGCCATGCAGGCCGTTTTTGCCCAGTCTCTTTCTTATGGTGGAGTCGTGAACACTGACCTTAATTGAGGCAAGTGAGGCCTGCAGTTCTTTAGACGTTGTCCTGGGGTCTTTTGTGACCTCTCGGATGAGTCGTCTCTGCACTCTTGGGGTAATTTTGGTCGGCCGGCCACTCCTGGGAAGGTTCACCACTGTTCCATGTTTTTGCCATTTGTGGATAATGGCTCTCACTGTGGTTCGCTGGAGTCCCAAAGCTTTAGAAATGGCTTTATAACCTTTACCAGACTGATAGATCTCAATTACTTCTGTTCTCATTTGTTCCTGAATTTCTTTGGATCTTGGCATGATGTCTAGCTTTTGAGGTGCTTTTGGTCTACTTCTCTGTGTCAGGCAGCTCCTATTTAAGTGATTTCTTGATTGAAACAGGTGTGGCAGTAATCAGGCCTGGGGGTGGCTACGGAAATTGAACTCAGGTGTGATACACCACAGTTAGGTTATTTTTTAACAAGGGGGCAATTACTTTTTCACACAGGGCCATGTAGGTTTGGATTTTTTTCTCCCTAAATAATAAAAACCATCATTTAAAAACTGCATTTTGTGTTTACTTGTGTTATATTTGACTAACAGTTAAACGTGTTTGATGATCAGAAACATTTTGTGTGACAAACATGCAAAAAAATAAGAAATCAGGAAGGGGGCAAATAGTTTTTCACACCACTGTAGTTGCAGTGAGCTAACAAATAGAAATCCCAGCCACTTAAGGGGTGGAAAAATATCCTGTTTGAATAAATCCTAGTAACTGCTAATTCATTCACAAAGATGTTAGTAAGGATAAAAAGAAAGCCTCATGAGGCCATGGATTCATCCAGCTGGGTGTCAACAATGCAAGGAGCTGCGGGTGGTGTAATGGTGTAGGTGTGTTTTCATGGCAAGATTTGAGGCCCAGGATAATAGCAAATCAACATTTGATGACCGGAAGATGTCTAATCATCACTGCTGTTCAGTTACATCCTTTCACGGCAGCATTATACTCAAATATGGTCGGGCTATTTCATGAGATTCATTTTAATTGTCACTTGGCATTAAAGATCGGGATTGGTTCATGAAGAAGTCAGTGATATCTGCAATGACCTGATATCAGGCCACCTCGCCATCTATGGCAGGAATCTGCAAAGTCGATTCTGGCGATTATTCTAATTGTTCCAACGTGATTGTCAATTAGAAACAAGAACAGAATACTGCCATGTCAGGTCATTCTTAGATTTTTTTTCCTTGCCAAGGATCTCATCCAAATCATTTGTAGCCTCAAGTGGATGAGTAATTCTCAGTCCTTCACTTTTTTCCTCTACCGTTTCCTTCTAAAAATTTTGTATTAATATTGTGTGAATACACACAGGTGGGAATGGAAACAAGTTTGGTGGACAGCTGTTGGTTTCCTTGTCATTTTCATCTTATTGTCATTAAGGAGTAATTAAAAAACAGTAAGTGCAGCATTGTAAAACTAAAATAAGGAATTAGGGTTGGTGACTCCGAACATGGGAGACAACTAAAATGAAGCAGAAAAGTGTTGTTTGAGCAATTAGTGCTTCAACACCAATAACTAACTTCTCATTAAGAAAACAAAAACCAACAGCCACTACAGCCCCCCAGGACTGAGGTTGCACACCCCAGATGTATAGGATGAAAGACAGCATGGAGCTAAATGCTGCAGACATCCAACATCAGCTACTTTGTTGAGCTCTGGGAAAAACATGGGCCAGGTAACCAGTGCTGATACCATGTGGAGTCCATTATGCTGATGGTTTCAGGCTGCTTTCAGGGCCCAGGCGCACTATTAGGTAGCCGTTCAGGATAAAGCAGCCACTCAGTAGGTTTACCAGGAATCATTCAAATACAAGTCACCGTGCTCAGATGGCTCATCTACGGTAATGAAGAAGAATAAATTGTAGAGGATTCATGCTGCTGACTCACTTACTTTGTCTTCTGCGACACAGTTATCGTAAGTCTCTCTGAAGGCATCAACTTGCTCTTTGCATTGTTTTACTTCTTCTGCACTTCTGTTCTGTAGACAAAGTCAAAGTGGTTACACATTGTGAAAACCATAAAACAATATCCAAATAGTATTTATTTAATGTTTTTTGGGTATAATCTTTGCAGCATCGTGTAAATTTGCCATTGCTGTACATCGGTTTACACAACTTCAGACCATCTGATTTTATATAGTGTAACACTGTTTAAAATGACACCATCATAAACTGGGTTTTATCCATATCTGAAAAATAAAACACATAGCATTACAATAAGAATTGTAGGCAGGTTGAGGAATAATTTAGGGTGAAACAGGGAGGCAGTGGGGTTATTTAAAAACTGAAATTGATATCTAGTCCCTGTCCATACGTCAATTGTGTCTGTTTCATTACAGGTTGGTAATATTATACTTGAACATGGTGACAGTTGTTAATAAATACGATACAAAGCAAATTACCATATTGTGTACTGTTTAAAACTGCAGGACAGCATGGCGGTTAGCGCTTCTGCCTCACTGATCTGTGGATCTGTCCAACTTGTGGCGTGCAGTTTTCACATTCTTGTGTGGTCAGGTCCCTCTGGTTTATGTTCTCATGTAAAAGAAGTCGGACTAATTGTTGTCTTAAACTTGGCTCGGTATGAGTGACTTTTGTTCGTTTGTAGGCCTGTGCCTTGAGTCACATTACATGACTTCTATGTCAACCTTGTCGATTGCGGTTGCTGGTTAACAATTCACACATCTAGAAATCACTGGGGATGTCAAATTGCATGGCTCTGTGACGACTGTCCAGCACAGTTAGACATTT
Source organism: Polypterus senegalus (assembly GCF_016835505.1). Taxonomy (NCBI): domain Eukaryota; kingdom Metazoa; phylum Chordata; class Cladistia; order Polypteriformes; family Polypteridae; genus Polypterus; species Polypterus senegalus. Next base: position 297,284,067 of record NC_053154.1, read on the forward strand.
CTATCGCAGGTTTACCTGCTTTTTATGACAGCTTATATATAATATGTAAGTTCAGACACAACCTCAGTTTTTTTATCTTTATTTTTCCATTATGTCATGGTATAAAAAACACAAAAAAATCAAGACACACAAGTTTTTCTTCCATATGTGAGATCCAAAGCCCCCGTTTTCATTATTCCTTGTCACTTCGTTATATGTATTGTGCTTCTAGCTGACTGCTCACTGGTTGTCAGCTCTCACGCACCACAGAGCCCACAAAATGGTGGCGAGTTGCAGACTGGTTTAACTGAGTCACTAGATATGTCAGATTACATAAATGGCGGTCACGGAAGCGCCAGACTCATGATTATGTAAAGGTGTACAACTGGAAATTGCTGAAAAAATGTTTTCATTTGACAGGGCCTAAGGAGCTGAGGTTGCGATAATGTAGACATGTGAAACTGTCCTGGGAAGTCATCATGGAGTTGTGCAATTTGACATACCTAGGGACTGTGTAAATTGATGTGGTCCAGTGACAAGATGACAACTGCAGTCATCAAGTCTGACATTCACTCGTATAATGTGACATCGGCTTTACAAGGACTGGCGTACCATGTAATCATAGGGCTAACAGCATGTCTTTCAAGTATGAAATTATACATAATATGCCATTCTTACAGTTATGGTACATTTTAAGAATCCCGTGTGTTTTATAAAGAGAATGCTCAGTCATTATTTAAATCATTGGAGGAAAGTGTTTCACCTTTTATCTAGAAAACATAGTAATAAAATGGCATAGAATGTATGAAATTTAAGTAGGCATGATTAAGTTATTGACAACAAAACAACACAAAAATCAGCAAAAATGAGTAGGCTTTAGTGCAGGTGTTTCAGGTTCAATGTGCCAATGAATTAATATTCACTTACTGTATATACATAATAATTGTCATAAGCATAATCATATGGTACTTGAGTAAACAAACAAGGCTACACTTGAAATGGGCTGGCTGGTCTACTGGCTACGCCATTATGAAGCACAGGGTTGTTTGATAGTCTCCTAAATCGCAAGGTAAAAAATTGTGTAAATTTACTCGCAGTTAGTCTTGGTAAAACCATTAACTGAAAGGTGAATAGTCTACAGTGGCGTGCAAAAGTTTGAGCCCTCTTGCTTAAAATGTCTGTCACTGTGAATAGTTAAATGAGCAGAAGATGAACTGATAACCACAAGGCACAAAGTTAAACATGACATGTTACTTTAATATTTTAAGCAAGATTACATTTTTATTTTCATCATTCACAGCTATATAAAATAACAAAAAAAATTAAAAGGACCTGAAGCAAAGGTTTGGGTACATGGCATGGTCAGTACTTAGCAACACCCCCTTTGACAAGTATCACAGCTTATAAACACTTTTTTACTTCTGGGGTATCTTCGCCCATTCATCCTTGCAAAAGACTTTTAAGTCTGCAAGATTCTTGGCCATCTTGCATGCACTGCTTTTTTGAGATTTAGCCACAGATTTTCAATGATGTTTAGGTCGGGAGACTGTGAGGGCCACGGCAAAACCGCTAGCTTGCAACTCTTGAGATATTCCATTGTAGATTTAGAGGTGTATTTCAGATCATTATGTTGTTGTAGTATCCATTCTCTTGTTAATATCAACTTTTTACAGATGATGTGATGTTTGTTTCCAGGATTCACTAGTATTTCTTTGAATCCATTATTCTCTCTACCAACAACATGTTCCCTGTGCCACTGGTTGCAACACAAGCCCAAAGCCTGATTGATCCACCACCACTGGAATTTGGCACCATTTTTTTTCCAAACATACCTTTCCACATTACAGCCAAAATGTTCTTTCACTTTGACTTCATCAGTGCACAGGACTTGTTTCCAAAATGCATCAGGCTTGTTTAGATATTAATTTCAGGTGCTGAATTGTGTGTCTAGGATGCAGGAAAGGTTTTCTTCTGCTGACTCTACCATGAGGGTCATATTTGTTTAGGTGTCGCTGCACAGTAGAACAGTGCACCACCATTGCAGAGTCTGATAAATTTTCCTGAAAGTCTTTTACAAAGTCTTTGCCATTCTAGCAGTCCAATGTGCTGTTCTTTCTGACAGTTTTCTTGGCCTTTTAGACCTCAACCTGACCTCCACCATTCCTGGTAACTGACATTTCTTAATAACATTACAAACTGAGAAAACAGCTACCTGAAAACGTTCTGCTATCTTCTTGTAACTTCTCGTGCATTGTCAGTATCAATTATTTTATTTTTCAGAGTTCCATGCAGCTGCTTAGAGGAGCCCATGGCTGCTGATTGTCGAGACGAGGTTTGAAGAGTCAGAGAGTTTTCCTAACGAGGACTGTGAACAAGCCATAGCCCTAACAAGCTAATTAAGGTCTGAGACCACCTTGGGAAAAGTTATCCGAGACCTTAAATACAGTATCTTGGGGTGCCCAAACTTTGCATGGTGCTCCTTTCTTTTTTTCACTGTACAATTGTACAAAACAAAAACAATACACTAATACTGCATAAAATGCCAAAACGAAACATGTCATCTTTAACTTTATGCCTTGTGGTGATCAGTTCATCTTCTGCTCACTTAACTGTTCACAGTAACAGATATTTTAAGCAAGGGGTGCCCAAGCATTTCCATGCCACTGTAAATAGCACAATTCACAGCATTTGAAATCACAAGACTCTTTATAAAGCGTTTATAAACAATACAATACAAAAGTAAAGCAAAGCAAATCATAAAGTGTGGCCCGCAGATAGCTAAGGTGCTGGACTGTAAATCATAAAGAAGCCACAGCAATCTACAGGAGTGATAAACTCTAAGAAAGCAATCTAAGCTGCCATGGTAGAAATACCGAAACAATTGTAGTACACCAGTAATGTACAGCTGGATGATGTTCACTTTATGAAATACAGTAATTGGGTAGGCAGTGAGGCGTAATAAATAAGAAATTGAAATGCAGATTATGCCTTTGCACTTAAGAGAGATCAACGCTGAGCATTCACAAAGGTGTGTGCGACTTGGCGTTTTCATGATGCTGTTCATAACAATATTATTCATGACATTGTTGTGAAGTTGTAACAATTACGTGCAGTTTAACACAATATCCTACATTAGAATGCTCTCCTACTTATTTGATTATTATTATTATTATTATTGCTATTATCTTTGTGGTGAAGCCACAGCGTTAGTATAAGAAAAGTAAAAAAACGTCATAATGAGTGTCAGCTTGCTGCTAGGAGTGCCTTAAAATCATGATGTCATTGATTCTCAGACATGGCCTCCTACTCCTTGCTAAAAGTGGGTACAGGACGCTTCATCAGTACTACACATACCTTACTCTTGGGCTGGACAAATTCTAATCCTAGTCAGACGTTTTATTGCAATTCATAGGAGTTCTTCTGAAATGCTTGATAAATATGCCCTGATCTTTATCTAAGTCACCAGTACAGACCAACACAATATGCTCACACCAGTAACACATGAAGAATTATAATGTTTCATGTCCTTATTGAACACACCCATCAAACATTCACAGTATGCTGTGGAAAAAGTAAGTGTACCTTTGTGGACTAATCCTCCTTATAGAACTGTTTCAGCTCAGCCATAATCCTAGGATGTGTGGTGTGAGCAGTTCTCATGTGGTCATTCGAATCACTGCACCCCTAATGGGTTATGGTCTCTAGGCTGTGACTGGGGCACTCTAACTACCATCTGTAGTAGATTACGTTTTATGTTTAGAGTCATTGTTGTGCTGCACCACCCAACTTCTACATATAGTCACCTTGACATTATTTTGTAGGACTCCTTGATAAACTTGTGTACTCATTTTCCCCTCAATGATGACAAGATGTCCAGGCCCCAAGTCATCAAAGCAGCCCCAAAACATGATGCTACCCTCCACTACACTTAATCAGTGGGATGATGTGCCCTTTTTATGTCATATGTACAGCTGCGTATATTCTTCTTGAACCATAGTTTCATCAGATCACAAAACGTTTTCCACATAGCGCTGTGTAGTGTCAAGTAGTTTTGCCAAACGTGAGGTGTGCAGCAATGTTTTTTGGATGAGCAGCATCTTCCTGCTTGCCTGGTCGATGTTATGTGTATGGCAGACTCATGAATGTACTGTAGATGTTAACCTGTTCCAATGATTCATTCAAGTCTTTAGCTGCACTTAAGGGTTCTGCTTTACCTCATTGTGCATTTTGTCATCAGCCTTTTCCAGCCTACACTGTGAATGTTTGAATGATATATTCAACATGTACAAGAACAATACAATAATGTGTTTAATAATAATGTGCAATACATCAGACTGTGTTTGCTCAGTATTGTAACTTAGTTGAAGATCAGACCATATTTTAAAACAAATTTATACATAAATGTGGTTATTTCCAAAGGGTTTGCATACATTTTCTTGCAAATGGAACCAAGTGTGCTTTATCTATAAACGTGCAGTGTGTAATTGCGCTTATACTGGACAGGTAATGTATTAAACAGGGTGGACGCCTTAAAGACTGAAAACATGACCTGTAAACCACAAAGCAGGAAGTTTAGTCTTCTCCTCCAGTGACTTACTGTTTCACCCTGAGCGAGTATCTTTACCTGATATTTATGGTATTGTCGAAAAACTGAAACAATTTTGACCGTGCCGTGTCTAAAGATAAATAAATACAGTATGCTTAAAACAGCATCTTTTCAAATTCTGCTAGTTGTTATCAAATTCTTGTGATTAAAAACTATACAATATGTATAATATACAGTATTTATAAATATATATATATATATCTATTATAAAAGAAAATCTTGTGATGACATGAGACTATTGCCAAGAGATTTTTTCAGATTGGTAGTTTGCGGTTAACAGCTCACACCCATGGTCCTTTCACCTCTCATTTGTGTGAATGCTTTTGTCAGACACAGTTCCTACGCTCTCAGCTCTTATAAATTTTTACGTTTTCCTCACTTTAAGTTCCCAATAAAAGAAGACTTATTATGTCCAAATCTTATTGAAGAATGTCATCCCAAAGGGTTATCAACAGAAGAAATGAGTACACGGGCAATCCTAGTACTGAGAAACGATGAAGTCAAACGAATTAATGAGAAATCGTTGATTGGTTATACTGCAAATTGGTTAAATGCCTATCAATAGACTACGCTGAAACAGTTGGTGGTGATCATGCGGAAGATGAAAACATCAACTTACAATATCCCGTAGAATATCTACAACCGTTAAAACCGTCCGGTTTTCCACCGGCCGAATTACTGTTGAAAGAAGGATGTATTGTAATGTTATTGCGTATTGTGTATGTATGAGTGATGGGCTATGAAACAGGACAAGTTAGTTGTATTAAAAATTGGTCAAACAATTCTAACATGTAAAATTTTAACATGTGACATGAAATGTAATGTAGTACATCTTCAGAGGATAACATTAGACACCAAAGGAGATCTTGATATGCCATTCGTATTAAAACGTTTACAGTTTCCCGTTAGAATAGCATTTGCTATGACAATTAACAAATCACAGGGACAAACATTCGAAAAAGTCTGTTTATTTATTAGTGAGAAAGAAACGATATGCACTCATGGGCAGGTATACTTAGTGTTGTCACAATGTAAGTTCAAACACAGAATCAAAATTCAATGCGATATTGACGGAAAGTTAATTCCAAATATCACTTTTACTGAAGTTTTACAGTAAAAGTGTAAGTTTAAAAAGTATTTGCATGTTAATTTCAAAGCCAAACAGAACGAAAACGTATAACACAACGAATACCTCTGATGCAACATGAAACATAACTTTATTACAATGTATGTTTTATTATGGTTAATTACTTGCTGTAACTGTAATGTAAAATAGTTAGTTCTATTATCCATATGTAACAATTCCCATGAAGATAACAAATCTGTTTAAATTCTATATCTGCTTCCCCATAAGCGAGGGGCAGAGCCGTGAAGTGGCTAGCGCATAGCGTCTGCCCGGGGGTTGGTGAGTGAAATGAGCAGGGGGCAGAGATATATAGTATGCAGAACTAATGACAAACGCAACAAAATTTTGAATGATAGTAATAAAAAAGTGAGAGAAGTGACGTGAGTGGCATAAAAAAATGGCAGCACCTTCATTTCCTTTGTTTTTTCCAGAAGGTAGTTGAGCTCTGTTTCATGGTTGTGCAGCTCTTCTTCAATTAGAACTGAAAAAACTAGATGTGATATTTTAAGTTCCTCCTGTAAAATACAAATTAAGTTCATGCAATCACAATGAACAAAATAAATAGAATTCATTAGCACTGAAACTATAATACTGGGCTATCACCACAATTTTTGCTATCAAACATATTACATGGACATACATCATAGGCATGTTTTTTCTGCTTTATTAAAAAAGGAAAAAAAAAACATTCTCCACCCAAAAAATAATTGTTTTCACTTCTGGTAAGACAAAATAATTCAAAGAAATAACAGTTAATTTAAATTGCTAGAGTTATCAGATTGGATCAAGCATTATGCTGTTGGATATTTTGAAGTGATTTTCTAATCTCAGAAGCGCAGTTCTTTTTAATTATCACCCCTGGAAATCATTTTATATACCTGTGGTTGATTGAATTCACAATTAAAATGACATTTTAAAAAGGACTGAGGCAAGCCTTACAGTAGTTTTGTGGACTAATTTCCTGATGCAGTATTTTACCTGGTAAACCATCATTTCGCATTTCACTTTCTTCTCAAATAACTTGGCAAGGGTGTCGTCAAACGCCTGAGTCGTGTCCTTGATAGAGCCTTGTAGTTTTTTCATTTCTGCTTCCAGTATCTAATAAACACAGATGACCACTTTTAGATACTTCACACATTGCTGTACCAATACAAGAGAGGTTGTAAAGAGGAGAGTTCAAACAACCTAGAGTGAAACCCCGAATCTTCTGAAAGCAGATTTCAGTCATTCCTTCATTTTCTGAACCTGGTATTCTGATACAGTGTTTCTTTACGGAGTTCAAGCCTATCTGACGCAATATCAGGTGAAAGACAGGAACCCAACCTGGATGGGCTGCCATTCCAGTGTGATTCACACTCACTCACACACACTAATTCATAGCAGGTCAAATAATTGTTTCTAATCAATTGATGTGAAAAGCTTTGTCTTACTCCTCCTAAAATTAGTTTAGACCATGCAATCATTTTACTTTCTACAGCAAATGATTGTTTCTTGGAAGTACAAAAAATGTTATTTTGTACTTTAATCCAATTGCTTTAAAAATAAACTCCATGCATGTACTCTGTGTGTAAATGCAATATACAACACTCAGCAACTAAACGCTGCTTCAATTTCCCTTAATCTGAATGTCACAATGTATCATACCCCAAATATTTCAAACATTAACAAAAACTCACCTTTAATTGTTCTTCAGAAAATATCAACAAGACCTTTCAAAAATTTTTTTTGAAATTATGCATTTGGGAATAATTTATGATGCAGATGATACTCAACTTGTTTCCTGATGCTAACTCTATCACCCCTTACTACTTTGTAAACCTTCATTTAACATAATTTTCAAATCACACCTAAAACTTTGCTTTTCTTTTGTGTATAATGTCTGCTAGTTCAAACACCTTCTATAACATTACTATGGACTCTGCTTAAATGTCTGCCAGACTCTAAACTGATTTCTCAGGCTCATGTCGGATAATGAAATGAATATAGTGGCTGTGCAGCCCCAGTACCAGATGAAAATGGTAAGGAGTTTCTTCCACCTCTTGGCACAGTTGCCAGTCCAAGGGAGTATTTCATCCCCTTTGCTGCCTGAATGATACTACTATTCTACTATACTACTAAATACTACTAATAATAGTAAATAATACTACTAGATACTACTAAATCTACTATTTTTGTACTTTTTAATGGTTTGCCTGAACGGTTGCCTGAATGTCATTCTCCATGGACTCGCCAAACTCCACCAAAACATGGCTCTTTGCTTTCACCACTATAGCAGCTGCTACTTGTTGCATGTCCCTCATTCAGTTCCCAGAATACATATTACTAATTTTGTGTCGGAGAGATCATTGTTTAATGTTATGGATTTGCTCACATTAAGTGCTTGCAAACACGTCTTGTGTTAAGAATTGGGACAACCCTCTGTTCTCATCAGCACCTTCATTAATTTTGTAGCACCTTTACATTCTCTGCAGCAGCTCAAAGAACCTAGCTGGTACAAATGTTTTTGTACTTCTCTAACTGGAGCTTTGTCAGGTTAGTAAAGTGACTAGACATTAAACTGTTAGTAGTTTATCTGACAAATGAAGAATTTTATATAAAGACAGAGTTTGGAAAAAGTCCCAATAAGGGCTGGAGTTTTCACAGGGCTCCAGACAGAGGTCTAACTGCAAAGCGCCCACTTAAAAGCTGCACTGGCACAGGCTACTACAGTAGTATAGTAATGCAAATGTAGATCAAACAATCACCATACAGGGGTGTTGTAATAATGGGAAGACCATGGGAGATTATAATAGCAGTCTTCATTTGCAAGAGATGGCATCAGTAAACCATGGTGTGTTAGATACTGCATTTAGTCACTCAGTATGATGGACAGATGCCTTGAAGGTTGACTGGCCCATGGAGGAAGAGCTTGGTTCAGGTCTTTCAAACCAAGTCTTGACCCTATTATTTCAAGGGCAGTCCAAGGAGCAGATCTAAAAGCCAGTTTTGGTCATAGAACTAGTGAGATGGAAGTCAAGTAGATAGTGGACAGTCATTCAAATGGTAGGGGAACTGCACTAAAGACTGAAGCCAAGAAATACTTCTTTAATCAAACAGTTGGGGGAATCTGGAATAAACTACCTGGCCATGTAGTTGAAGCAGAAACCTTGATATACTATAAAAAGTATCTGGATGAGATATTGGGGCATCTTAGCAATTAGCTAAACAAATACCCAGGGTCTATAAGTGTGGAAACGTGAAAGTGTTTGGGAAGTTGGGTAAATAATCATTGTTTAGTTGTGCCGAGTGAGTTTTTCCATTTTTGTTTATGATTTTGTTATGTTGTTTCCTTCATAAATCTGTTTTGTTTATACTCTTTAAGATTCACTGGCATTATTCAGGGCTCACGGTCAGCTCATGAGCACCCTCTGTTGGCCAAAAGATACAATATTGACTATTGATATTGATAATAAAGACTTCTGTCGCCGAGTTGCAGTTTATGGACTGCTTTTCCATGTCATTTTTAGGAAAAAAATATTGTTGCGAGATTCTGGTATTTTAACCCATTCGTTACTGCAGCACAAAACCGCAAAACCTGTACTGAGTGGAGGTGGCAACACGAAAATCTCCAATATGCCATTGCTGCTAAGTATATTTTTCTTGTGGTTTCTGAAGAATGTACTGTACATTGTTATCAGTAACCTGAATTTTTAATTTGCTTAAATAAATAGTATGTAGTCAGTATTAGAAAGTTTTATACCCAAGTTTAAAAAAAAATTAAGAAAGTAATTGATGTGATGGTCGACAATGCTGAAAAACATGTACAGTGTCTTTAACAAATTACACAGGTACGCACCACATGTATTCACACTAGAACACTGGCAAACAATCATTATTGCTGACACTATCCAGCATAAAAAACAGTACGTTCAGACCTAAACATTTCTAAACAGTTCAGTAAGTTTACAGTAATGTATGGTGTGATAATCCTCAAAACAGCTGTCTTCAATGCATAGCCCAGGCTGTGATGGACAGCCTTTGTAAATCCAAGTAGCTGTAATGGGCTTGCCTTTAGCAGTACAAAGTCCACAAGCGTAACACACTCTGCACTTCTTCACTTACGATGTCTTGTCCGAGTCAGTTCCATCGTATGGACGTTTAACCGGATAGTGGGTATGCCCAGTAAAACATGACAAATTGTCAAGCTTTTTTTTTACATCTTCAACATCAATATCAGAATCATTGCTGTCGGAGTGTTGAAAATTCTGTTCTAATATCTCCACTACAGTCATACGTGTACTCCTTTTAGCCAAATTTTTAAAATTTTGCGTTCTATTTCAATGTCTCTATCACGAAAAACATCATAGACTTGGGACACTGTGATAGTAAAGAAAAATTATGTCATTGTGTTGCCATGTTCAGTGTAGTCAGACCGCCAGTCGACAACACTTGTGACTGAATGAAGGATGCAACACCACGTGACCGGCAAACGCAATTCTCATTTGTTGAGCATCATTGAATACAAATGAATAATGAATAATAACAAGAGACCACCAAGCAGCACTAGTATATACCTCTCCTGTATACTGGGCTGCCATGTGGTAGAAGGATTACGTACTACGGCATAGTTGGGGAACCTTTCGGCCCAAAGGGTTAAAAACGTTTGACACTGTTCTTCATCTTATTGTCAGTCTGCCTCCGTGGCAGCCTTTAAACCCCGTGGCATAATTTCTCGTAGCTTGTTTTGTGAATGTTGCATTTATTGTTGTTTACAGTGAGATTTTCCTAAAGATTTACAGAAATAGGCTGCCATTTTATACTAGCAAGTTGTCCAGCTATGAAGAAGTAGAAAGGCTGTATCGTGCTGTAGAGGCAGGCGTGTTTTCACGCTGTTTTTCTTTCCTATTTAGTTGAAAACTCATGCCACAACTGTTGCTTTGAATGTTTTCTTCTCTCAGTAATAACACAGCCATGAATCTGTGATAAAATGTGTTATTTCTAGTTGTCTTTTGTGTTAGGTGGAGGGCATGTTTACTGAAATGAACCTTTGTCACTTCAAAGTGGACATATTTGGTGAATTTTAGGGTTTTTGTTTTCACCTTTGGACCAGTGACCCAAACACCCAATTTTAGGCAGCAAGAATAGGCACTGTAATTTTAACTAATTACAAAAAAAGCTTCACTTAAGAACACAGTTTAACGTGACAAATCAGTGTAATGATTGTTAAAAAAAATAACATCTACTTGAGAAATACCTAAATTACTATTTATTCTATCTAGTGCCATTATGAAAATTCATGATCCTAAGGTGCTTCATAAATCTGAGTTTATAATACAATATCAAATACACAATCTGACTAAAACACAGAAGACATGAAAAAGTAAAACATACGGAGCAGTCTTGAGGCAGCATACTGAAATGGTACCTGAATGCGGCTGTCAGACATAATAGGAGCAAATAAATCTGTGGGGAGGTCAAGGCCACAGTGGTTATGTGTCCTCAAGGCACCCAGTCCACAAAACATAAATTATCTGAAAAATAAACGAGTGGCCAATGCTGCCCTTCATGGCCTGAGCTAAGCAGACCACCCATAAATTGTCTCTCTGTCCGTTCTTCTACCCATTGTATCAACCTCCTTTTTTATTAGATGTCACAGGTAGCATAAATCTATACACTGAAATAGCAAAAAAATCTCCTTGTACACCTGTGTCTGTTGTATTCATCTTGGACAAGTTCAGACCTAATAGGAATGTCAAAAATCCCCAACACACATATTACATACTTCATAGCATTTATAGAAAAATCTTTAACCAGAGGACTTTTTTAACAGGGCTGTTGTTGTGAAACATGGTGGATTGGGAAGAATCGCCTTATATGCAGCTTTTAAAGTTTTCATTTTATAAAGGTAGTTCATCATCTTGTGCTATTGTATCATTTGTCTAGAAATTTACTGTATGATTAGATGGTTCAATGAGAATATATGAACAGAATTATTTTAAGTAAACACCATCCCAGTGCACATTTCAAGTATAATAATTAATAATAATAATAATAATCTGTTTTAAAGTTCTGCGGTTGGCTACTGTACCACAGTGCATGCCAAACTGAGTAAACATCCATCCATTTTCCAACCCACTGAATCCGAACACAGGGTCACGGGGGTCTGCTGGAGCCAATCCCCGCCAACACAGGGCACAAGGCAGGAACCAATCCCGGGCATGGTGCCAACCCACCGGAAGACACACACAAACACACCAAGCACACACTAGGGCCAATTTAGAATCGCCAATCCACCTAACCTGCATGTCTTTTTACTGTGGGAGGAAACTGGAGCGCCCGGAGGAAACCCACGCAGACATGGGGAGAACATGCAAACTCCACGCAGGGAGGACCCGGGAAGTGAACCCAGGTCTACTTACTGCAAGGGAGCAGTGCTACCACTGTGCCACCGTGCCACTGCTGAGTAAACATGGCTCCTTTAAATAGTGAAAACTGTCCCACTGAGCTTCACCAGTAGAGATCACTTCTTTTTCTATTTAAGCAACGTGATAACTGTAGGGAGCCGTTCAGGGCCATACACAGAGAGAGAAAGTGGTGACTGGTGAAGGCACCCAAAGGTGAGTTACACCCAGGTAAACTGGAGCCAACCCCAATCCACTAGGGCAGTGGGTCTCAAGTGCAGTTCCGGTTGCCCACTGTGGCTGCAGGTTTTTGTCCTAACCAGTTTTACAATCAGTGAGCTATTTTGTCTTTATTTGATCTCTTAATTTAATAAGCTGGTCATTTTCCTCTTGTTTTGTATTCAGAAAAGCAGAATAGTGTGAAATGTACACTTATAAGAAATCTATACTAATAAAAGGCAAAGCCCTCACTGACTCACTCACTCACTCATCACTAATTCTCCAACTTCCCGTGTAGGTAGAAGGTTGAAATTTGGCAGGCTTATTCCTTACAGCTTACTTACAAAAGTTAAGCAGGTTTCATTTCGAAATTCTACTTGTAGCGGTCATAACGGTCGACAACGTCCGCCATGTTGATCTTTCTTATTTATGGCCCCATCTTCACAAAATTTGGTAAGCAGCTTCCCTGCGCTAACCGAAACCAATGTACGTACTTATTTCGGTGGTAAGATGCCACTGTTGGCATTGAACTTTTCAATGGTCTTTGTTACTTATGGGCCCATCTTTAAGAAATTTGGTACGTGGGTTCCCAACACTAACTGAATCCTACTTACGTACATATATACGTCCATAGCCTGCAGTTCGGTCATCATGTGTGGCGGCGTTGGGTCCCCCATCCCAACGCCTCCCACGTTGTTGGCTGCCTGCCTATATAAGGCCGTCCGTCACTCCAGTCTCTACATTCCCTTCCTTGCTTTGCCACGGGATTCACGTCTCCCTGCTGATAACTACAGCCTTTTTATTTAATCCACGGCTTCTCCGCTGTTTTATTGTACGTTTATTACGATTATAGTTATTGTGTAGGTATTTTAGACTTACTTTACATTGTTCAGGTACCCATTTCCTTTATCATTCCAACCGTACCCCCATTAACATGTCTATTGAGGTGACCACCATCAATCAAAGAACTGTCACTTACCGAGTGGTTTCCAATGCCCGGAGATGGCACCTACCTTTTCCATTCTCTTTGATACATATTGCAGGCTAACTCTTGATATCCGGAGGAACATTGTGTCTTATGTATTGAATGACTGGGACAGGTTCAAGGTGTGGACTGATGACGGTACAGGAGATAATTATACTACACAGGAGCACTAGAAGAGTGAAATGCTTAAGCCCTTCACCAATGGTTCTGCATGTGAGTTGATGCCTGCTGCTGAATTGTTCGGTTGTCGCTTTCAACTGTACCGAAATGGCCAAATATTTTACACCTTTCGACAACCACCAATGCCTCTTAAACATCTTAAGGCGCTTTTCCACTGCATAGTACGGCACGACACGGTTCAGTTCAGCTCACTTTTGGGGGGTTTTACACTGGGAACAGTACCTGGTACCTGGTCCTTTTTTTAGTACCACCTCAGCCGAGGTTCCAAGCGCGCCGAACTGTTACCAAAACGTGACGTGTAAACTCTGCTGGTCACTGATTGGCTGTTGAAAAACGTCATTACTGCGTCACTGAACTTGCGACACGAGACACAACAGACCCGCTAGATTTTTAGCACAGCCAGCGAAGGTTCGGACGCACCATTTTGTTTTAACCAAAAATGGCTGTTTCGTGGTCTATTGAGGAAGTACAGGCGTTCCTCGTTGGTAGCCGAGGAGCGGATCCAGCGAGAGCTGGATGGGGCGACGCGGAATGAAAAAGTTTTTCAGGAGGTCGCTAAGCTCTTGGGCGCACATGGCTACCATCAGACTTACAAACAGTGTAGGGACAAGTTAAAAAAAATGAAGAGCGAGCAGTAGAGGCGGCGCAACTATAACGACACGTGAATAATCCCGCCCACTCTAAAGCGGTAATAAACTGCAGTTGAAACGCAAACCGAGCCGAACTGAGCCGAACCAAGGTGAGCTGTACTGAACCGTGCTGTGCCGTACTATGCAGTGGAAAGGCGCCATTAGATTCACAGGTGACGATTTCAGTAGTGGATACTTTGTTTATGAATGTTTAAACTCAAAAGCTGGATGTGAAGTTATTGATGAAACCGGTTGTATGCTTACAACGCTTGACAGATGCCGAATATCTCTTCAACACAAGTCCTGCAAATACTGTCGTAATTGAAACAAACCATGAAACTCAAACTGATTATGACAGCAGCAATCCAAGCTGTGAGATTTCAGACAAGATTGCTGTTCACATGGCCAACTTTACGTTGCATGCTCAAGAGTAAGCTCAGCGCACAGCTTGGTCATATTACACCCGGAGGGCCGAACTGACAACATGGTATACAAAGAGATCCTTAACAAATAATTATTGATATATTTTCCCTCAGTTTAAAAAGGTTTAATTTTCTTAATAAAAATTTTAAGGCAGTACTTCGCCGCTGCGAATCGCGGGTATTTTGCTAGTGTAGTTATATTTGTATCTTTGCTGAAATGCTTAAATCTTTAACATTTTTGTACAGATTCTGCTTTCTTTCTACAGAGTTTGCTTCCTTAATTGTATCCTAATAATGACAATGCCATGGGTGCAAAAAGCAGGAAAATATATACTTACCTTTGACAGAACTCCATCCTTTACTTATTTTCATTCACATGTTCATGTACTCTTACTTAAAACTATGTAATACAAATGCATTTAATTATCATTATCATTCCTGGTGGCTCCGAAATCCATACTAAACCCTACTTTCTCTGCTGTTCTTTTTCCGGTTTTCTGTGTGGTGATCTGCGCCGCTACCACCACCTAATCAAAGCACTGTGATGTCCCTACATTGATGGATTGAAGGCCAGAAGTGACCATTATCATCAAGTTCTTCCATATGAACCCTGAATACAATGAGGACTGATTGAGGTCATTGATGTTAGGTAGAATGCCTAGAGGGGGGCTGGGTGGTCTCGTGGCCTTGGACACCTTGCAGATTTTGTTTTTTTTTCTCCAGCCATCTGGAGTTTTTTGTTTTTTTCTGTCCTCCTTGGCAATTGGTCCTTACATTTATTCTATATTAATTAGTATTGCCTAATTTCATTTTTTATATAGTTAGTTTTTTTCCTCTTTCTTCATCCTGTAAAGCACTTTGAGCTACATCATTTGCATGAAAATGTGCTATAGAAATAAATGTTGTTGTTATTTTTAAAATAAACTTGGCATCTAATTAAAAGCAGAAATTGATTAGGACAAAAGCCTGCTGTCACTGAGGGCCTCTAGAACTGAATTGAAAACCACTGCACTAGGAAGTCACAAAGTTCGCCTTAGAGTACAGTCATTTAACTTAATGTATATTTTTCTTCTGGCATTACTTGTCAAGTGGGACACTGAAAACTTGATTACCACTAATAATAAATCAGGAGCAAGTACTCTTTGGTATTGATGCTATAATGCGACAGCTGTTTGGCAAATTATTTCTGAATTTTAAGGGATTTTTCATTTATACATCATACATGGAATGCTGTAACTATTAAAAGACTGCTACAAGGATTGCTGTACTTTATGCACAAGATACAAAATAAATGAACACTAATATTAGATCTTAAAACAGACATCGTTTGCTATGCAGTATCTCCATGTCATGGAAAGTTTGTGAGTTACTTAAGAGTTCATTACCTTTCTGTATTTTTCACGTTCCTCTGCAAGCTCTTTTACTTTCTTCTCATATTCTTTAAATTGTTTTCTCTCGTCCTCTGTCCAGTGATCTTCTGGCTGTGATGCAAATTCGGGCCTTGGAATTTCCTAATAATAATAATAATAATACTTTTTGTTTATATAACACTTTTCCTTTACTTGAAGGGCTTTACAAGAAATACAGAAAAAATAACGGTATATACAACATTGCATACAAATAATATTTGCATAAAACCCCATATAAAGATAAATACTAGGCATACAAATCATTGAAAAAGAGTAACATAAAACACACTGAAATACAAAAATGTGAATACTACAAAAAACCTTGAACAAATAAATTAATTTTTGATACAAACAAAAATCATTCTGAGCATTTGGACAAAGAAGGTAAGCAGAAAGATGGACAGAATGCCGGTATAAGTTAAATGTCTCCCAGAAAAAATGAGTTGAGTCAGCTGATCTGATAAATTTTGGATGCTATAAAGCTGAAGAGTGCAGTTTAGTCTGGGGCACAACAAGGTTACCAGAATCTGAGGACCTGAACATCAAGTATCCTTCCTATTGGAGACAAACCGCTTGCTAACATTATGTACACATTTCAGTTATTTTTTAATAATGTACCTTTAAGAATACCTTTTTATTTTGCATATGGTACTCTTCATAGCCTGAGCTGTTGTACAATTGTTTACATGTTGTATATATTTTAAAACATATACTAGCAGGTAAAGTAACTTGGTCAGGATCACACCGATGTGGAGACTGGATTGGATACTCTGTGGTTTAAAGTCCTTAACCACTGTAGCACACTACCTGCCGCCTATGGTGATTATATACCAAAGAGGTTAATAATAGAGAACGAAAAATAATCAGTACTTTTATAAAAAGATATTTTATTAAGAACACCACAAATATAATTTTAGAAAGTAATAGTCTGATGGCTGAAGCATAGTGCAAGAGAGGTCCGAACAATAAACTAACGTATATTCTGCAAAAGAATGTGTACAGAGTTGCATACACTTGTTTCACTTCTCATACTGTGAAATGAATGGTCTTTCTTGTATTTAATTAACTCTCAAAAAGTAAGAATGTTACTAAGTTTGGCCACTAAGCAGCCAATTTTCATATCTGCTATGTATGTACTGGTGGTGCATAACAAGGAAAAGACGTAAAGAAAAGAGAAAGATAGAAAAAGGCTCAACTGAAAAATGAATGTCTTTGTTCCCAGCACTACATTAAATACCACCTTGCTGCAGATACATTTACTTTTGTAGTTTTGATCTGTTCCATCTCCCTTTCTATTGAAACAAAGTCCTGGTAAGGTCCAGATTTTTTATAAATGTCAGGCCATATGTACACATAGAAACTTAAATAAAGAAAAAAAATATTAAAGGCGTTAAGGCCCCTAACCACAGCCACATTTAAGTGTAAATCTTGTTAAAAAAATAACATGACATATGTTAACCACAGCGCAGGACTGCTAAATTCCACTCTGCACTGTGGATAACGTATTATAGTATTGTAGCTGGATGGCCGAGGTAGGAGACAACAATTTTGTCCACAAAATAACCCTTAGGGAGCAACATTCCTTATTTTCCACCCAAACATCTTTTGAATGGGCGGCATGGTGGCGCAGTGGGCAGCGCTGCTGCCTCATAGTAAGGAGACCTGGGTTCGCTTCCCGGGTCCTCCCTGTGTGGAGTTTGCATGTTCTCCCTGTGTCTGTGTGGATTTTCTCCCACAGTCCAAAGATATGCAGGTTAGGTGCATTGACAATCCTAAATTGTCCCTGGTGTGTGTGTGTGTGTGTTGCCTGCGGTGGGCTGGTGCCCTGCCCAGGGATTTGTTCCTGCTTTGCGCCCTGTGCTGGCTGGGATTGGCTCCAGCAGACCCCCGTGACCTTGTAGTTAGGATATAGCGGGTTGGACAATGACCGACTAACTGACTGACATCTTTTGAAGTGACAATTTCAAGAAACTATAAGCAAAATGAAACTTGTCTTTTTCACTAATCACAAATGGTAATCAGTTATTCCAGCCATTCTTAGACAGTAACATATTTAATTCATGGAAGTCACTTGGTATCCTGACCTTTACAGACCTCTGTATTGCCTGTATCCTAGTTTCATGTCTTAAACACAGTCTTTCGGTAGCTGTTTACTTTTATTATGTATAATTTTCCCAATTTTCATTTAGTATATGACTGAAATAGGAAGCACCTGCAGAACCTACCGATTTATTTAAAAAAATGAGTGAAAATGCCTATGCTGATTTTATCTGTAAAGTCTTGAACAAGAAATATGACAAATTATGTCAAATATTAAATGACAAATTGCTAGTACTGTCAATAGTTTAAAATAGGTTTTATTTTTTGACAATTTTCAGGCCTCATTGTCTTTTTCGTTGAACTAATGATTTAATGATGAATACTATGGATGAATAAGACAAATTAGACTGAGCACAATGAACGTAACTGGGACTAGCAGCTTAAATGCACAGGTCCTAAAGAAAATGATACAAATAGAAACAGCTGACAATAAATACCAAAGAAAATGTATGTATTATTGGCTTCAGTTGATGTCCACATGGTTTATTAATATTTAAGTTAGGGTCTCAATGTTTAGCTGTTGCAGATGCAGATAAAAAGAGAAAACAGGAAGAGAGTGTAAATGTGAGAGTGATTATACAAGAGGTGGCTCTGGATTTGCAAACTCAGAAACTGAGGTACTGTATGGGTTATCAAGGTTTTATTTAGTTTATTCAGGTATTTTCCACACTCACTCCAATACATTTTTTCATCAAGGACTACTTTCTGTCTGTAATTAGACTACACAAGTAATTCACAATGTTATTGTGTTCAAATCTAGAATTCCCCACCAACATAGCTAAATGTACCCAATATTTTTGTGTTTTATTTTCATAAATTGATAAACTTGTCTGCAGTTCATGTTAGGATTTTTCCTTTTTGGTTTCTTCACATTGTCTGTTAGTAATGATTACAAGCATTCTGAGAACAGGAAGAGAAATAAACACTAATGCTTAGGAAACATATCTGCATCAATGATAACTGATTTAATTGTTATTTTTAATGGAAGCTATTGAGAAGAACAAGACGATAAATTCTTAAAATGAATAAACTGCATAAAGAGAGTTCATGTGTATTAAAGTGAGGACAATTATACACTGAGCCACATAATTTGAGTTAAAGGCTGCAGTTTGTCCCCCCCCTTAAAATGGTTGAAACAGAAAGCAATGGGTACAGGGCGACCCCAAGTTCAAGTTCAGGAACCACTGGTTTAAACACGAGGGAGCTTGATTTTCAACAGGCTGCTAAAGAGGAAATAGCAGTCGGTGTGTTAATATTAATATTAATGCCTGCATGTCTACCCATAATTAGCAAAATGTGAGTTGTTTTTGACTTATCGTCTGCCTCCTTGTACTGTTGGAGATGACGGGGCTCCTAGGGCCTAAAGTGCACAGAAATCTTTAGTACACAGGAAGGTGTGTGAGAATATGGCTTGTTAGGACCCTTCTATTAAGATGACCGTTTTTCAGAATACTTAATTTTCAAGTATGGTAAGAAAATAAATCTATTGTTAGGTTCATACCTATGTAGTTATACCTTTACATACAATAAAAAGGCAGCACTATGCTTGTGCAAACAGGCAGTGAACAGATTTATTTATTTTGAGATGCAAGAAGATTTGTTTTCAGGGGTCATCCAAAAGAGTTGTCAGACAAGCTGAGCCAGTTAACACTAAATTCTAAAAAGCAGCCAGAAACAAAAGAGATAAGAGTCCTAAAGAAATGATCAAAGCTAAAAGAAAAACCAGAAAAGCAGTTGCTCAAGAAGCTGCCATTCTTTATGCTGAGTATTTTACTTTACAAAACAAAAGAGTGGATGTTGTCTGAGCACACAGCTCACTCTTTTAAATATGGCCGTCATGACCACATGACTATGCCCAAACATGACATCACATGGGTATCCTGAAGGTTGCCGGTTTGAATCCCCGTCACTGCCAAAAGAGATCCTACTGAGCAAGGCCCTTAACCTGTAATTGCTCCAGGGGGGCTGTACAATGGCTGACCCTGTGCTCTGACCCCAAGGGGTATGTGAAAACTAACAAATTCCTAATGTAAGAAATTATATAAGGCAAAATGAAGAACAAAAAAAAAAAACATGCATGCAAGTATGCCACAACCCCGGAAGACATATGGTGCCATCAGAGCAAAAACACAAACTGTCATAGGTGGTGATGTCACTGATGCAATTTACAAAAACAGCAAAAATAAACAAAATCAAAACAGCCAGGCAAAGAAAACAGATGTTACTTAGGAGTCGTGTTTGAAGGAGTACTCTGGTACTCAAGCATCTTACAATTTTTAATACGTCTTCAGTCTTCACTTCCAGCATGCCATCCATCATGTCATCTAGAGCTCTTTCTCTGGCCTGGTCACCCTGTAGCAAATGAGAGCAAACTGGTGAGTGTATGAAGGTTAAATATAACGCTATGAATGAATCTAAAACCAGCTCATAGCTAATAGCATTCTTAAGCAAACGTAAGCAAGAAAAAAAACATGGAACCCTAAAATATCCCAGCTTGTTTTTTTTTTTAATTGACACAGAGGTGAATGTTGACTAAGGCTGGATATATTATTAAAAAGCTATTTGCAAAAACATAATACTGTTATTTAGTCAGTCACTTGTATTATGCATTGTTCATAATTTAAGTATCCTATATATTCGTTCACTCATTACACCATTCATTCATGTTTCATTCCTCTGTGGCAAAGAGTCTCGGGCAACAATGGACTCGGCCATGGATAAGAGTGCACTCACTTACAGTTAGGTCCTTTAAGCATTTGGACAGTGAGACAATTTTTATATACACCACCACAATGAAGGCTTTCAGCATCAATTCAAAGAGTTTAACAGAAATATAGTATGAGCCATTTAGGAATGACAGACATTTTTATACACAGACCCCTTATTTTAAGGGGCTCAAAAGTATTTGGACAATTGACTGACAAGCTGTTCCAATGCCAGGTAGGAGCAGTTCCCTTATTATTTCATTAACTATTAAGCAGGTAGAAGGTCTGATTCCAAAGGTGGAATTTGCATTTGGATGCTGTCAAGTATAGGAAGGACAGATTAGACTGCCAGAAAATGTTTATAAAAAAACAGTCCAGTTTTGAAACAGTTTTCTTTGGACAAATGAAATTAAGATCAATATATACCAAAAAGATGGAGAAGATAAGAAATGGCTCATGATCTGTAGCATATCGCATCATCTGTGAAACATTGGGGCATGGGCATGTATGATTGCTAATGGGAGTTGGTCACTGGTGTTTATTGATGACTAGCAGAATACCCGCGCTTCGCAGCGGAGAAGTAGTGTGTTAATTATGAAAAAGAAAAAGAAACATTTTAAAAACAACATAATATCCCTGACCATCTCATCTTCGTTGTCAACCGTTGTAAAGATAACAGGTTTCATTCATCGAAGTTTTCACTACCCAAATCGGTACTCGTGAATCTAAGATGTTTATCAGGCACTCCCGGTATTAAGTTGTGGATTTGCCTGCGAAAATTTAGCGGCAGCGTGTCTATGAACGTAATTTAAACTTAAGCTTTACACATCTTGCTTTCCTATTGATATGTCCTCAAAGTCTTGTTCAGATTCAGAGGGTTGTTCCTTTCTTACACTGCATCAATAAACAGCTCGTCTTCCTCTTTATCTGAGACATCACACACTGCATGCACGGGTTTACCTTTCCCAGTCCTGCAAACTTTAGCGAAGTGGTGCAATTTACCACATTTTTTACACTGTCTTCCTTTAGCTGGACATTGACTTTTTCCACCGTGTGGTTTGTTTCCACAGTAGGTGAACTTATGAATATGCGTGTATGCGTCAGTCGCTTCATATTCTATTGCTGCCGTCTCAATTGTGTAATGCTTTGGAGCTCTTGCTTGTTGTCTGCGTACTGCGTTCACAGTCAGTTCACGTGAGCCGCTCGGAATACATGCATCGAAGAATCTCAGCTTTGCTTGTGCTATCTTGTGCGATCTTGTGATGTCCACGGCTTCATTTAATATTAGCTCAGACCCGGCACTTAAAAGTTTCTCTCGCACTTTTGCTGAGTTTGTGCCAAACACTATTCTATTCCTGACCATCTCATCTTCGTTTGCATAAGCACAGTCCTTCAACCGCGAATATTTAGTGGCAGCGTGTCTATTGGATTGCTGCTGACAGACGGCCTTATATGGGCAGGCACTCAATTACGTGGGAGGCGTGATGATGTGGGACGCAATTCCGCCTCACACGGCGACCGAGCTGCAGGCTATGGCCGTATATATGTACGTAAGTAGGTTCCAGTTATGACTGTTACGCGTATAATTTCGAAATGAAACCTGCTTAACTTCTGTAAGTAAGCTGTAAGGAATGAGCCTGCCAAATTTCAGCATTCTACCTACACGGGAAGTTGGAGAATTAGTGATGAGTGAGTGAGTCAGTCAGTCAGTGAGGGCTCTGTCTTTTATTAGTATAGATATGACTGCTGGCACAAGTAGCACGAGGAATTCTGAAGTGTACAGGGTGTCTATACTAACTGCTCAGATTCTGCTAAATCCCACGAAACTGAAAAGATGACACTTCACAGTTCACATGGACAGTGAGCCAAAACCTACTGCAGAAGCAAGCCAAATGTGTTTCAATGTTCTTCAATGACCAATTCAATCAACTGCCCTCAACCCAGTTGGCCACACATTTCACTTACTGAAGACAAAACTGATGGCAGGAAGTCCAATGAACAAGCAGCACCTGAAGACAGCTGCAGTAAAGGCCTAGAATGGAAACTCAGTACTTGGAGTGGGCCATTGGTTCCAGAATTCAGACAGTCATTTACTGTAAACAAACTATTGAAAATGATTGTTACATTCATGATTATGTCAGTTTGTCCAAATATTTTTGAGCCCCTGAAAATGGAAGGCACATGTATACAAATTTTTTTTAAACAGCTCATATTTTTGGAAAACCCTTTAAATTAAAGCTGAAAGTCTATACTTCAATAATATTCCTGATTGCTTCATTTCAAATCCATTGTGGTGGGACACAGAGCCAAAATTATGAAAATTGTATCGCTGTTCAAATACTTAATGGACCTGACTATATTCAAGATCAATTTAGATTAGATTGAGTTAGATAAACTTAATTAATTCAATGGGGAAATTCAAATGTATACAGTAGCAGGAACATAAAAAAAAACAAGAATATGGAGCCACAGGATGGATAATACAGCCAATCAATCAATCAATCAATAAATACATAAACAGTGAGAAAGGAAATCCCCATAAAGCCCAAGTAGTTATAAACAGTGACCCAGCCAGGAATCAAGTGGTGATCTTTGAAGTTGTGAGGCAGCAGCACTAATACTGCACCACCTTTCCATTTTTGTGAATAAATTAAATTGTTGATAGTAAATTATTTCAATTGTGCAATGGAGTTGCTTTCCATTTTGTTTACCTTATCTAAGAGTCTTCTTTGCTCTTCTAGCTTAGCTTTCTCTTCCTCTTTCAGCTTCTGTTCTGGAGTGAGGAATTTTTCAACCTTAACCTTTATTTAAGGAAAAAAAAAAAATTAAATGTAAAGAAACCATACTGCAGGAAAAGCACGATACACAGATACTAACTCAAATTTCAATACAAGACAATAGAATGAAAACATGTAGTATAATATAATAAATATCATACTAAAATAACTGTAGTGGATTGAGTCTGTACAATCTTACTATAGCTTCTGTATGGAATGAAGATCGGGGTGTTGGGAGGAAGCATTGAATTGCAAAATGGCAGCAGGCAGAAAAGATCCCCTGAGGTGCTTCTTATCATGCGTGGGGAATGAGCCTGTGGTTAAAAGTACCCCATTAAAGCGCCCCCTAGAGGTAATAGGCAGAATTATTCATTAAAGTATCTAATTTTGCCACCATCCTCTTTTCCACAAGTTTGCAAGGCCTGTCCTGTGATGGAGCTGGCCTTTCTGATAAGATTGTTCTGGTGTTTTGCATTCCCTTGGGCGCCACAGTGAAGAGCAACACACTGACTCCAACTTATTTTTTTTCTCAAAATATTTAAACTAATTTGGATTTAGGAGTACTTTACTTTTCATTGACCAAGTAAAAGAGTTTAAGGCATTTGTCTTCCTCATTTATGACAAAGACAATTTTGTTTTTCTTCTAATTTGACCGGAAGCAAAAAATACATTTTAAATTAATTCCTTGGATTCTGTGAACCATTAATTGTTCAAGGGATTTTAGAGCATGACACAGTCCAAAACAAGTGTTTCTAGTATAACAGGTAAATCCTGAGATTTGTCATCTTAGTGTAATAAACAGTCAAAGCAATAATATAAGCGTATCTTATATATAGTGGTGGGTCCCTTAGATGTGATTCTTGTGGCATAAGGATTCACAAATGTAGCACATAACAAAAGGAGAGGCTCAAAAGGACCCAAATCTAAGAGAAACACAAACTGGAAAATAGAATGAGATCTCTGCAGATCAATATAGGTAGATTTAGGACAAGATGGCACTTGACTGCACACCAAGCTCAGAAAGAACTATGAAGGACATGGAAAGAGCCAGCTGGAATACTTGAGGCTGACTTACTAAAGTCTAACACTTAATATGAAGGATCTTAATGCTTTAAATACCATGGAGTGTGTTGTGCCTTATATCACACCACATTCATTGCTGGGAAAAATGACACTTTAGATGCCAAGACCAAATCACTAAACGACATACTGTATCATTACCAAAAAAAAAAGTCAAGAGTGAAAGTCAAAAAGCTATGAGACTCAGACAAAGATAATTCATTTATTTTGTTTTAGCGCTCGAGAGACTCAGCAGGGAGTCTGAGTGTCTGGGCTTTCCGAGTGTCCTGATAAAAACCAAGATCCAAGCATTTAATGACCTCTTGGGCACGGCCATCAGCAGTGTGTCTGTCTGCGGAGAGTGTGAACCTCATTGAGAGGTTTACTTACCTTGGCAGTGACTTTCATGTCTCTGGTGACTCTTCTTATGAAGCCAGTAGACGGATTGGGAGAGCATGGGGGTGTCATGAGGTCACTGGAAAGAGTTGTGTGGTGCTCCCGATATCTATGCAAAAGGACGAAGGTCCAAGTCTTTAGAGTCCTGGTGCTTCCTGTCTTGCTATATGGTTGCGAGACATGGGTGCTATCCAGTGACCTGAGATGAAGACTGGACTCCTTTGGTACTGTGTCTCTTTGGAGTATCCTTGGGTACCACTGGTTTGACTTTGTATCGAATGAGCAGTTGCTCATGGAGTCCCGAATGAGGCACATTACCTGCATTGTGAGGGAGCATCAGTTACAGCACTACAGCCATGCGGTGTGATTACCCAAGTGTGATCTGGCTCGTAAGATCCTCATTGTTGGGCACCCAAGTGGCTGGACAAGAGCAAGGGGTCACGCATGTAACACCTGGCTGTGGCAGATAGAGGGTCATTTCTGGAGGGTGGGACTGGACTGCATGTCTGCCTGGGGGGTTGCCAACTGGGATCCCGAGTTGTTTCATCGTGTAGTGGGTGCGGCAACGCACTGTACCAGTGCATGCTCCCCGACTTGACTTGACTTGACTTGTTTTAGCAAAGAGTCTTTTGAGAGTGTTCTGCAGTTTTGGATACTTGGGACATGTGAGCCAAGCTACTCAAAGCATTGCATTAGTGACATCAGATGTGGGACTTCTGAGAAACGTGTCCCCAGTAACAGAGCACATTCTGTGCTAGCAACAAAATCCTAAAATGGCAATATGTTGCAGAACCGAAATGGTAATGAATTAAGCAAAATAAATAAATAAAACATTAATGAAATCCAACTTG
Source organism: Polypterus senegalus (assembly GCF_016835505.1). Lineage (NCBI taxonomy): Eukaryota > Metazoa > Chordata > Cladistia > Polypteriformes > Polypteridae > Polypterus > Polypterus senegalus. The sequence goes on from NC_053154.1 coordinate 297,309,890, forward strand.
CTGTAAATGGATAATGAGAAAATGTTGCTTTTAAAAATTTGCTAAAATTATCTTGACATGTAACAAAATGCAGATGCCTGAAAAGTTTATAGAGAATCCTATTTGTTGAATGGAAGACGAAATCTACAGGATTGTAGGGTCAAAGGGTCACTTTTGGGCATGTTTCACTCCCTTTCTTCATCCTTGTTGGTATTTTTATTGCTAATTTCATTACTTTAGATTATGGAGGGCTGTTGTTACTAGTGATATTCTGGGTATACATAGACTCATACATAAACATAAAAACTGAAGGACATGTATGAATGGATACAACACACAAATACAGTGTATTATGCATATTTTGATTAATTTTTAAAATACTCCACAGTACATTCATTCCAGTGTCAGATCTCATGGGACCTGCACGTGACAGGAACAAATAAACTACACATAAACTGTCAGTTCAACAGGCTGATTAACACACACAGTCACAAAAGACCAATTGGGAATTGCCAGTTAATCTAAACTGCACCTCTCTAGGGCTGTGGTATCAAAAACCCAGACAGGCATGGGGTGAAAGATCAAAATCCCACATAGGTAATGTCCCTGGACTCTGAATTTGTGAGGAAGCAGTAGCGACCAAGTGCTTTACTAATCTTTACTAAAAGAAAAATACATTGATAAGAGCCCAAAAAATTACTGACTGTTACCTCTGAATCTTCTACGATGAATACCCTTTCTGGTTTTTCATATTCACTAAGTTGCGGTTCCCATAAAGTGTCCTGTATATCTAGATCGGCCATAATCTCCAGTATTCGCTGGTTTTTGTCCAATACTCGGTTTATTTCCTGTTCCTTTTGTTTATAAACCGCATCAAATTCCTTGTTGAATGATTCTTTGATACGATAAATGACATCCTAAGGAACATAAAGTTTATTTAAACAATTCCTAGATATTAAACCAGCATAAAACATTGTAAAGGAATGTTTCATTTTATATCCCAATCTCTTAAGCTGAACAAAATGTCTTTTAGCATATAAGACAAATGGCATCTCAAAAATAAAAAGTTATATGAAATATCAATGGAGGAAAAATATTGTTAAACAAATAGAAGAGAAATGGAAAAATTACAGGTTCTGAAGAAATGAACACAGGGATTGGATTTAGAGAGAAAGAAGCCAAAAATATACTTATTAAATAAGTATAAAAATAATACTCATCATCATCTTAGCCAAGAAACAGCCAATACTAACAAGTGTGTTAAACCACTTTAAGCATGAGCATTTACATCTCTCATACTCTGCAGAATGCAGACATTATATCCAACTCCTTACCTTCAACAGAATAACCTGATTGATTTTCTGCTCTTTTGTGTTGAGGACAAACTGGCTGTACAAATCCGGGTCTGAGATGCCATATTCGTTGCTCAGGCTGCCTGTTAGAGATGAACTCTCAGTCTCCTTTCCCTCATCTTCATTCTCGTCATCATCTTTATCTAATGTTATCTTTGGTTTTCTCTCAGTGTTGGCCTTGCGGACCTAAAAGAGTTTCAAGAGCACCAAATGTCTAAAAGAAAATAATAATGCTCAATTCTGTTTCCCATTTTATATCAATTTTCTTTAGCATGTTATGTCAGAATATGTGTTTTTGTGTTATATCTTTACTATATTCAAGTTGCACATAATGTAATGTGGATGCATTGTGGAACTGTGTCATTTTTTTATGCACTATTGTGATTCTGTATACAGTGGAACCTCAGGTCACGACCATAATTCGTTCCAAAACTCTGGTCGCAACCCGATTTGGTCGTGATACGAAATAATTTCCCCCATAGGATTGTATGGAAATACAATTAATCCGTTCTGGACCGTACGAGCTGTATGTAAATATATATTTTTTTTAAAGATTTTTATGCACAAAATATAGAACTAAATGTAAAAACATTGAATAACACTGAGAAAACCTTGAACAGAGAAAACTAACCTTGCAGTCTCTTTGAAAACAAGCCCGGTGCATTCTTTAACTGCCTTCTCGCACTCGCTCTCTCTCTCTCTCTTGCTGCACAGGGAATGCACAGGGAGAGACTGAACACATGAAATCATCGGCGCGTACGAACCAGAAGGGAAACTGGCTTGTTCGTCACCCGAGTGTGTGGTCGTGAACAGATACAAAAGTTTGGAGAACTTTTTGGTTGTAACCCGATTTATACGTGGTTCGAGACGTTCTTGACCCAAGGTTCCACTGTATTTGACATTATCTACTTCATGTCATATCTATATTATTGCATCTTAAAGTACTTCCGCAGTACATAAACCATTATTAACCATATATATATATATATATATATATATATATATATAAATATGTATATATATATATACTGAGTATCAGAGGTAGGTAGTAACGACTTACATTTACTCCGTTACATTTACTTGGTAACTTTTTAAAAAAATTGTACTTCTAAGAGTAGTTTTACTGCACCATACATTTTACTTTTACTTGAGTACATTTGTGAAGAAGAAACGCTACCCTTACTCTGCTACATTGGGCAACACTCGAATCGTTACTTTTTTTCCATTAGATAAAGTCTGACAGACAATTTTCAATCTGCTCTGTATAGCGTATGCTGTCAAGTTGCGCACACGCCTTCACTTGCGTCTCCAGCTCTGATGCGAGGTTTTGGATGTTCCCCAAATCAAGGCGCTGATGCTTTGAGGAGAGATGTTGCATGTTTCGTTTGAAAGCATTAACTGAGCTAATCATATTGACCATGGTTTTCTCTTTTCCTTGCAGCTGTAAATTAAGCTCATTCAACATGTTGGTCAGATCAGAAAAAAATGCCAAGTCTAGCGGCCATTGATCTTTATTAAGTTGCTTGTATTCTGCATGTTTAATGACAAGGAGAAACTCCTTTTTCTCCGGCCAGGGTTCTTAAAATCTCAGCAGGAATTTCTCCCTAGCCATCTGCCTCAACAAAGGCATCATCATCTCTTCGTCTTGGAAGGACTTCTTATGCTTAATGATCGAGTGACTCACCTGGAACTTCGGTGTGTCTGCCTTTGCTTTTGAATTCAGCCAAGTGAAAAATGACGGCTGTCGGATTAACTGTGATTTTAGTTCCCTCTCCTTTCTCTTTCTCAGATCGCTTTTATGAACAGTTCGAAAGTGCCTTTCCACATTTTCCTTCTTTGGAATTGCAATGATAGATTGACAGATCAGACAAACGCATGTCGATTGTGACATTGTGAGAGAAAAAAATCCTCTTCCAATTCCACATCCAGCCCATAAACAACTATTTTTTTTTAATCCCTTCTTTAGTCGATATAAATTGGAAGGCTAACTAGATTACTTAGATAGCCGGATTTTTGCAGTAGCTCGCGTGTTTGATCGTGCCTGCGGGATGACCAGTGTGTTAGAAGAAAAGAGATCAGAGACTGGCCGCCCTGTATGTCAATCAAGTGGCAAATGCCATAGGGAGGATATATGAAATTTTTTGAATGCAACGCAATCTACTTGCACTACCTTTCTGATCTACCAGTCGATCGTGATTGACGTATTGGGCATCCCTGCTGTAAGGCCTAAGCTATCCTGGCAGCACTGGATGTAAGGTAGAAACCAATTCTGAGCTGGTCACCAGTAAATTACATGGTCCACTCATACACACACCCACATGGAGCCATTTTAGAGTTGCAAGTTAACATAATCTGCACCTCTTTGGAGGCGTGAGAAGAAAAATGAAATATCCATAGGAGAAGTAACACAGAAATAGAGAAAACCTGTAAATTGAAAACTTCCAAAGACCAGGCACAGAATTTGAATTCAGGATGCCAGGTCTGTTACACATCACCAATGCTCCACTACATCAGAACAATCCAGTGCTCATACTTAAGGAAACAAATATTGTTCGTTAATGACTCTGCATGGCTCTGCTCCTCAATACCTCAAACTTCTCGTCTTTCCATGTGTCTCTACAAGAGGTCTATGTTTTGCTTTACCCAGTCTGCTGACTGCCCACCTCTCACCAGATGTCTGGATGGCATCCCTCATGTTTTTCTCCCAAGCTATTGAATGATCTTGTCATTACCACCCAAACTTTCATCAAACCTTGGGATACCTTAGGATCTACCTTATCCTCTGCTGTTCTCCCTGATATCTGAATCTTTGGTTGTGTTGTTCTAGCTTTTCATCAAACTATAGTATAACTGTACTACTACACTTCTTCTGCTCTGCTGTAAAGTTGGTTCTCATTTTCTTGTCAAGTTTATACTTTCTAATCACCCCAATTCTAAATACCATAATTACATTTTTAAGACTCCTTGGATGAAAATGTCTGTTAAATAAACAAAAAATAAGACTAATAATTACAGTCATATAACAAGATAATAAAAAATTACTTGTAAGTCGGCAATTTCATTCGCTCTCTGGTCACGTGCTTTTTCAAGCTCCTTAAGTGATGCCGCTGAACGCTGTTTCATTGGAAAGTTTTTCACAACATTATCAACGTGGAACGCCTAAAAAGAATTTCACAAACCAAAATCATCATCATCATCATAAGTGTTTTGTCCAACTGTAAGCTCAACACAGTCATTTTCTCCAGTTCTTTCCAGGAGTAGCTCTCTGTCAAATCCTATGGTTTAATAACACTGGCCTTTTCTGTTCTTTTGAATGTTACATTTCATAATATATTATAAGAAAGGGCAGAACATTAATAGACTGCTGTTTTAGCTACAGGAGAATACCAAATTCCAAACAACTCTGGAAAAAACACAAACTGTAATGCACATTGACTAAATTACATTTGGCATTTAATGAAATCATCTCATGTTTTACTTGTGGAAGGAAACTGAAGCATCCAAATGAAAACCATCTGGACAAAATGGAGAACCTGCAGACTCTGCACAGACAGTGATCAAGGCAGGAATTGTGAGGCATCGGTGCTTACCACTACTACTGTTCCAGTTTAAACTGGTGAGAGATGTTTTCAAACTATTAATTTCTATTGGTTTTACCTTAATGCCTCGTCCTTTGACTTTCATAGAGTCCCAGTATTCCTGTTTGATGGCATCACGCAGGTAGTTCATAGCTAGATTATCCATCTCAATTTCATTGCGTATCTTCAGTACAAATAGAAAGTTTTGATAATATTATAATAATAATAATAATAACACATTGTATTTATATAGTGCTCATTATAATATTCAGGTTGAAGTAATAATTAACTTTTATTCTTTGCAAGTAATCTAAATCTTTAAACAGAGAACACCACATACCACTCCAACTTGGCCCATATGCTATTTTCACATTGTTCATAATATCTCCCCCACTATCCACTTCATGCAGTACATTCTGTGTCTCCCTACATATCCTGACAGTCAAACCACAGCAATGAATTCTTTGAGGGTTTCATAGTCTACCAGCATTTTGATTTAAAATGTGTCAAGAGTGTTATGTTGCATAGTTTATCCTAAATACCTCAAAATGGATTCTACTTTTAAAGAACAATATTAAATTGGATGACAGTACATGGACAACAGGCACTTGTGTCACAATGATAATACAGTATACAATCATAGCAATTAATTATCATTAATAATAAGAGGAATCAAGTAGATGATTCAAATGTGAAATCTAACTCAATGTTTATTGAAATTTAAAGGCATTAGTTCAGCAATATGAAATAATTAACATAAAAATAATAAAAGAGAAAATTGTGATGGCAAATTTTGCCCTTTACCCTCGACACTTCGCTTTCCCCTTCTGCTTGAAGCCTTTCTTGCTCTTCCACATCCAGGTTAAATTCTTGTTGATCCAGTCTCTCTAATTCAGGCAGATTCTCATTCTCATGCATCATCTGCTGGATCTGCAATGGCATCACACAAGCAGCTCTTTTAGAGAAGTTCAGTTTAGTCTTTTTGACATTCTAAGTAAGATGGTTGTTATATCACACATTTATTAAACTGTCCACTTGATTTAAACAATGGTTTTCACCCACTCCATGGTGTCATCAGCATACTTGATAACGAACAGTGGTCATTGTTCTGTCTCAGGTCACTTGTGTACAGTGTAAATGGTAGTGAATACAGGCCACACACTTGACGAGACCCTGTATTTGACAGAATGACTTTTCAAAATGTCGTGTGCTTTGATTATCTGTGAATGATTTAAAAGAAAGTCCCTCATCTATAACGTAATAAATCTAGTTAACACTCACACTGTTCAATTTCTCAATCAGTACGTGAGGCTGGATGATGTGATAGAGGAGATTCCTCTAAAATAATTCATGATACTTACTGTTTTACGAAGCTGCTTAATACCTTTTCTAAGATTTTTCTTTGCATCCTTAAATTGTAAGCTTTCCTTCTTCATGACCTGAAATATGCAGGATGAAAACATAACCATAACACACTTATCCATATTCATGGAAATGAGAAAGAAAGCATGGGTCCTGACTGCAGACAGGGACAAATCCACATTTGAAAAATAACCTCATATAAGAAAATATGACACCTACCTCGTCTTCTTTCTGACTAAGCCATGTGGCATCTTCTGTTCTGCCCAGAGTTGGGCTAGTGTAACTATCATCTTTTTCAAACAGTTCCACACTCACTTTATCTTCTTCTTGCTGTATGTAAAACAGAAAATCCACTAAATTGCATTAAGCATACAGTATATCTTTTGAAAACTAACTTTTTAATTCACTAAGGCAACAAAAAGTGTGTTGGTAGATTATAAAAATATTTTGCTCCTTAAAGAAGTGAAAAGTATCTACATTATTCTAAAATCTTTTTTATGTACCCTTTACTATTCCAGATTAATGAATAAAAACAGAAATACTTCCATAAGTACTGCTTGAAAAATGGCAATTCTGAACAAATGTGCAAAATCCTTACCAACATTACCAGTACAGATTTTATTACATATTTAATGATAACTGGATGCTAGATTTCACAATTATCTCACAAACTAAATATCACAGTATGAAAATCTGCATCTTTGTTTGTGCACACTGCCTTTGGAATTTTAGCTTGATAACAGAATTGAAAGTCATAACGTTCATTTTCAAAATGAAACCTACTACCTGTCTCTTACACTCAGTGCCAGCTACTGAAAAAGTCAAGCCACTGTTCTGGTAGCACCCATTCTTAACAGACTGTTACGGACTGGCACAGCTCCAAATACCCTAAAATTGTCAGTTAGTGGCTGAAAAATCATAACTAGACCCAAATAAGCTTAAGAGGGGATATTTCACATTTAATCTTCTTTATTTATTTAATATCGTCATATGGAAAGTCTACAATAGTTCTAAATTTTCATTTAAGAGTAGACCTCAACACCATTGACCACTCAATTCTGTTAAACAAGTGTGAAAATGAAGTTGAATTATCAAACCGGGATCTACAGAAATGTGCTGACAACACTCCAGTATTGCATTGAAAAGATTAATATGGCTCCATGCAGTGCTCAGTGCTGAAACCTTTACTGTTTCCACTTTATTTGCTTTGACTGAGACAATTATTATAAAACATCATTTTAATTTTCACTTGTACTCTGATTATATTTAGCTTTCCTTCAGACCTAATAACATTTCTCCTATAGTATCCTCTATCCATCCATCCATCTAAAGATTTGCCCTTCCAGTGACTTATGTTTTTCCTACACTTGTGGTGTCCCCAATAGGTGAGTGGACAGATAATAAAAAAATGGCTTACTGTCCATAAGTAACCTATTGCACTTGCATCTGCAGTTTTTGATGGGAAACCAGCTGTACAGTCAACCATCAGACTTAACTGAAGACAGTTCCAGACATACCATGGAGAGACAAACTTACTGTTCTGGAGGAAGCAAAGCTGGCCCAGATGTCACTGTACAGGCCACCATTGGCTCACTGGGTGGGGGATCTGCAGTGGAGGTTGTTGCATGGTATTTTAGCGGTGAATTCCTTTTTAGCAATAATTAGTCCTGGGGTTGCTGATAATTGTCCCATTTGTGGTGCAAGGGAGACTGTGTTTCATTGCTTTATAGTTTGTATGAGGCTTCATTCTCTTTTTGCTCTGATCAAAAATCTAATTATAAGATTAGGCATTGAATATAACGAGGTGGGCTTCTTGTTTGAGTGGAAGGTAACAAAAACAACAGGGAACAACAATGTGAACCTTGTGAACTTCATTATAGGTCAAGCTAACCTGACAATATGGAAAACCCACAAAAATAAGTTTAGTGGGTCTGGGCTTCAGGATACAGTTAGGTTCTGCAAAAGCAGAATCTTAGTGGATTAGAATTTTTACAAATGTACAAAGAATGTAGCAAAGTTTAGGTATGTTTGGTGTGCAAATAGTGTATTATGTGAATGTGAAGGCGATGAGTTACACCTGATGTTTTATATATATATTTTCTGACTTGTACTTAATTAGAGTGTTTTTAGGACATGATTTTCTTGGAAATGTTTCTTCATTTGGTACAATGAAAAAGATTATTTTTATTTTTTCTGTAGTATAGATTTTTTCCCTGTTGGGTGATATTAAACACTTTTTTTACATTTACATCAATAAAGGTTGTTTTCAAAAATAAAAATATCTGTCTATCGTTTCTAAATATGAACATTCTTTCATTAAATATGAACATTCATTCAAATGAATTCTATCTATCTATCTATCTATCTATCTATCTATCTATCTATCTATCTATCTATCTGTCTTGTGCTTTCTATGCATATTTTTACATTGTAAGCCTTTTTTGCACCTCAAGTGTGTATTTATCAATTGTGTGTGTTTGTCAGGTAACTATACTTTAGGAGTCATCAATACATATTGCATGATTGCATACCTGGTCGAAAAAAATGTGATTCTGATCTGAACTTACCACACACAAACCAGTTGTTTGAATATCTTTCTAAATCCCTTCACAGACTCATAAATGTCTACAACCTACTTTCTGAAGGCCTCAGGAAACTCTTTTAATCTTGGCATATTGATAACACACACTTCAACAACAAAGAGCAAACCAAACTAAATGTCTGAGGTTTAAATAAGATAGTTTCCTCTCTAGTGATGTTTTCATCTTTTGTACCTGTAGGTATTTGAGGTAGTGATAACCGTAGTGTTGTGATTCCATTTTCCATACACAAACTCTGCATTTATACTTATTTAAATTATATAATTGACTACAAAATGCAAATGCAGTATGATGTTTGTTATATGACCTTTTTCTATGGATACTGTTCAAATGAAGAAAATCTTTTTCTGAGGTCGGCAGAACAGGCTTGTACAGGAAAATAAGTGGGTTGATTTTATTTATTGGTTTTATTATTTCACTAGCAAAAGTACTGCCTTAAAATATTTATTAAATTAAACCTTTTTAAACTGAGGGAAAATAAACCAATAATTATTTGTTAAGGATCTCTTTGTATACCACATTGTGAGTTCGGCCCTCCGGTTGTAATATGACCAAGCTGTGCGCTGAGCTTACTCTTGAGCATGCAACGTACAGTTGGCCATGTGAACAGTAATCTTGTCTCAAATCTCACAGCATGGATTGCTGCTGTCATAATCGGTTTGAGTTTTATGGTTTGTTTCAATTACGACAGTATTTGTAGGACTTGTGTTGAAGTGACATTCGGCATCTGTCAAGCATTGTAAGTATACAACCGTTTTCATCGATAACTTTACATCCAGCTTTTGAGAGTTTAAACATTCATAAACATCAAAGTGTCCACTACTGAAATTGTCACCTGTCAATCTAAGATGTTTAAGAGGCATTGGCGGTTGTCGGAAGGTGTAAAATATTTGGCCATTTCGGTACACTTGAAAGCGACAACCGAACAATTCAGTGGCAGCCATCAACTCACATGCAGAACCATAGGTGAAGGGCTTAAGCATTTTACTCTTCTAGTGCTCCTGTGTAGTATAATTATCTCCTGTACCGTCATCAGTTCAAACCTTGAACCTGTCCCAGTCATTTAATACATAAGACACAATGTTCCTCCGGATATCAAGAGTGAGCCTGATATGGCCGTGCAATATGTAACAAAGAGAATGTAAAACGTAGGTGCCATCTCTGGGCATGGAAACCACTCGGTAAGTGACAGTTCTTGAATCGATGGTGATCACCTCGATAGACATGTTAATGGGGGTACGGTTGGAATGATAAAGGAAATGGGTACCTGAACAATGTAAAGTAAATCTAAAATACCTACATAATAACTATAATTGTATTAAATGAACAATAAAACAGTGGAGAAGCCGTGGATTAAATAAAAAGGCTGTAGTTATCAGCAGGGAGACGTGAATCCCGTGGCGAAGCAAGGAAGGGAATGTAGAGACCGGAGCGACACAGATGGCCTTATATAGGCAGGCAGCCAACAATGTGGGAGGCATTGGGATGGGGGACCCAACGCCGCCTCACACCGTGACCGAGCTGCAGGCTATGGACGTATATATGTACGTAAGTAGGATTCAGTTGATGGGCCCATAAGTAACAAAGACCGTTGAAAAGTTCAATATGGCGGCCGACAGTGTCATCGTAACACCGAAATAAGTACGTACATTGGTTTCGGTTAGCGCAGGGAAGCCGCCTACCAAATTTCGTGAAGATGGGGCCATAAATAAGACAGTTCAACATGGCAGACGTTGTCGACCATTATGACCCTCACGCGTAGAATTTCGAAATGAAAAATGAAAAAGGTTACAGAAAAATTTCTGCTGCTTTGAAGGTCCCAATGAGCACAGTGGCCTTCATCATCCGTAAGTGGAAGAAGTTCGAAACCACCAGGACTCTTCCTAGAGCTGGCCGGCCATCTAAACTGAGCGATCGGTGGAGAAGGGCCTTAGTCAGGGAGGTGACCAAGAACCCGATGGTCACTCTGTCAGAGCTCCAGAGGTCCTCTGTGGAGAGAGGAGAACCTTCCAGAAGGACAACCATCTCTGCAGCAATCCACCAATCAGGCCTATATGGTAGAGTGGCCAGACGGAAGCCACTCCTTAGTAAAAGGCACATGGCAGCCCGCCTGGAGTTTGCCAAAAGGCACCTGAAGGACTCTCAGACCATGAGAAACAAAATTCTCTGGTCTGATGAGACAAAGATTGAACTCTTTGGTGTGAATGCCAGGCGTCACATTTGAAGGAAACCAGGCACCGCTCATCACCAGGCCAATACCATCCCTTCAGTGAAGCATGGTGGTGGCAGCATCATGCTGTGTTGATGTTTTTCAGCGGCAGGAACTGGGAGACTAGTCAGGATAAAGAGAAAGATGACTGCAGCAATGTACAGAGACATCCTGGATGAAAACCTGCTCCAGAGCGCTCTTGACCTCAGACTGGGGCGACGGTTCATCTTTCAGCAGGACAACAACCCTAAGCTCACAGCCAAGATATCAAAGGAGTGGCTTCAGGACAACTCTGTTGAATGTCCTTGAGTGGACCAGACTTGAATCCGATTGAACATCACTGAGGAGATCTTAAAATGGCTGTGCACCGACGCTTCCCATCCAGCCTGATGGAGCTTGAGAGGTGCTGCAAAGAGGAATGGGCGAAACTGGCCAAGGATAAGTGTGCCAAACTTGTGGCATCATATTTAAAAAGACTTGAGGCTGTAATTGCTGCCAAAGGTGCATCGACAAAGGCTGTGAATACTTACGTATGTACATGTGATTTCTCAGTTTTTTTTATCTTTAATAAATTTGCAAAAACCTCAAGTAAACTTTTTTCACGTTGTCATTATGGGGTGTTGTGTGTAGAATTCTGAGTAAAAAAATGAATTTAATCCATTTTGGAATAAGGCTGTAACATAACAAAATGTGGAGAAAGTGATGCGCTGTGAATAATTTCCGGATGCACTGTATTCTCTCTCCTGAACCTGTGTCTGGCCTTAACGTTATCTAGTGCCATGTTGGCAACTTGTTTAGACCTGGGCCCAGTAGTCTACTGGGAAATCATTCCTACTTTATTAAACTATGTTTTACTTTTATGCCATTCACTTTTGTAAAAAAATAACATAGGCCAAAATGTAATAAAAACACAATAATTGTAAAGCAAGAGTCATAAAATGAAGAGGCACCTTTTTCAAAACTCTATACATAACATAAAAAAATCACTGAATAATGTCAGCTTTTTACTATAATTGAAAGTTTCTGCTAAAAAAATGACAGCAAAGGTATGGAATAATGTGAAACCCCTTAAAAAGAAAGACGCAGGAAGACAACACAAAGAAATTAATGAAGAAGGCCCTGTGTTAAATTATTTTCTTTTTCATGGGGCTGTGGTCAGTGATTGTTAGGTAATATGAATTATTTGGAAGATGGAGATGTGATAACTACTCTATACAAAAATGTTGCAACAGAACATCATAATATCATTTAGCCTCTGAGCGTAAATGTGGGATATTTTTCAGAACAGAATGAACTTGTGGCTTTTTTCCAAACAGAAGATATGTGAGCTGCTGCTAATGGATTCCACGAGATTTTTTTATAATGTTGTATTAGTCGCACCACAAATAGTAAATCACAGACTGGGTGCCAACTGCCAAGTAACTCTCCATCAGATTACATTAAACCATATTGGTTGTGCAATCACTAAAACTGAATGAGTAAAGCATGGAAAATTTTCACCTGATCTGAATCTTAATTTCTGCTGCGTCAGAATTTGGTATAAAAAGCATAAAGCAATAGATCTGTCCTGTCTTGTGTTAACAGTATAGCCTGGTGGTAGTAGTGTAACATGTTAAGGCCTCTATATACCATTGTACACGCCATTGGTATGCCACAGAGTACCCAAGCACATACAGTATGGCCATATGTGGCCTTTTGTCAAAGTAATATGTGCCATGTCACAAAGCGCATCTCAATCCAACAGAATTCAGTGCCTACAGATTGCAGGTGAAATCATCATTGTACCTTTGTACAGCACCGACATGGTCAGGCAGCACATTATTAGCTGTTAGCAAAAAGGATGAGCTGCGTTATTTTGAGAATGTTAAACTGTGCTGAAAAGTCGACAGGGAGTTGTGTAATTTGTCATGCCATTCGATTTCTAGTCAAGTGATCTGACATTCTCAGGCAAAGAGATCGCCAACTATTCTCATCAAGTTAGACATCCCCTCTGAATGACATCGTGTAGTGTCCCACCAGCTTTAGCGGTATGCGATTGGTGGTAAACTGGAAATGCAAAGCTTATTAATGACAAAGCAACGAGAAGTTCTCCCCTCACTGCCAATAAATTAAGCAAACCGCATCTGGTAAGGGAAATTTCCAGCAAAAGGTCAGGTTTTTCAACCTTTTCTGCCATTCTGCAGAAGACAGACAAACTGGATTTTTTCTTTTTAACATGATACAACTCAAACAGTTAGCTGTTTTAGTTGAAACACCAACTGTTATTTAACATACAGCATAAAGACTTTCGGGACCTCAACAAAAATACAAAGACATGGAGAAGAACTGCTGCTGAAGTTAATATCAGGCAAGCAGTCTTTATTTGTACAATAGCCAATATAGTCAATGCCGAGGGATACCAGCTTGCCCAATCTAACACACTTCTTACAGCTAACAACACAGCCTGCCAATTAGACATCTTTTTTCTGTTACAAGTGAATAAGCACAGTGAGCGGTTCATACATTACTCTACTTTTCCCTTTTCAAAATCTTGCTAAATCACCTTTTTGGTGTTTACATTATGTATGCCATCTTGTTCTATAGCTTATCCTGCTGTGGTCATGCCCATTCTGCTTTAACACATGGTGTAGCATTTTTTTAACCGTCAAAACATGAACGTGCCCTACAAATGCCAGTTGTTTACCCCATTATACACTACTCTCAGGCTGAATTCATTATTCTATGGACTCAAACGTTACTAAAGGTGGTGAACTAAGGATATTCACTCAGGACCAGTTCTAGGGGCTTCCATAGTTGTTGCAAATTAACTGCTGAAGGATCTCTACTCCAAAGAAACTTCATTTGGGTATGAAGTTGAATCACTGTATTGCTCTGAACTTACCGTATATTAACATATTTATATTTCATGTCTTATGGCATTGAAAATTATAATATAGCTAGCTGTGTAAACCTGTGCTCCTAGAAACCATGGACTCTGGCACTTCAATCAGTCATTCACATCAGTTGTGTATTAGCGACTCCTCATCGGGTTCGTTTTGCCAACGTGCTCTCTTTCTTGTATATCAGTGGCTAAGCGAGTTTTTTCTCTCCTCAGAGGTTTCGTTTTGCCAATGTGCTCTCTTCCTTGTATGTCAGTGGCTAACCGAGTTTTTTCTCTCCTCGAAGGTTTCGTTTTGCTGATGTGCTCGTCTCACTTGTGTATTAGCAGCTGTGGTTTCACTTTGGCAACATAGTCTTTTTCTTTGAGCTTCATGCTGTAGCCTTGCGTTTCTGGGCTGCCCCACATTTCTGGGCCGGATAGACAGACACACACACTTCCACACGTAGACGTTTATATATAAGATAATGTAAGGTAAGGTAAGGTAAAGGTATAGGGGACAGTGTTCAGACAGCCAGTTTTCCAAATGTTGCTGTACTCATGTGAATGAACCTCAGGTGTGCTATGAAAACACATCACACAACATTATACTGCCAACATCCAGGGCATGAAGAATCCATGGACTCCGGGGATTATGGAATTTATCAGTCCTTCACTTGGCACAAAGCTGCACAAACTTGAATTCAACAGATCACACAATGCTTCACAGACTTCAAGTATTTAGTGTTTAGTGTATTTAGTGTTTGTGTACTTTATGGCTCACCTTCTTGTTTTTCACATGGTTGGGCTGATAGCTACCGAACCTTCTGTGATGAGGCTCTGATATGCCACTTTCAGCATCTTTGTTATACTAAGGTGTTACTTGACTGACTTGCTTTGAGCCGAAATTGGCACTTTCTATCAGTGGTCTGTTGGAGATCAAAGGATTAACTATGCCTGGATGTGTTTGGGCTGTAGACATTTCTCTGTACTGTACACCTGGAAGTGACAAAGCTGTACGTAAAGACTCCAGTAGTGTTGCCACTTCTGATACACTAATGTTGCCCTCCATCATTCTGCATTCAAGGCGACAATTTACTATTCTAGACCATTTCTCTCTCTGAATTGTGGTTATTCATTTTCCATTTGTCCTCATCCACATCCTTTAGATGGCACTGTCTACACATATGATGCTGCCCCATACTGAGCATACAGTTTCTGCACACAGGTAAGGCAGTTACTAAAGAGCTGTTAAAAATGGCCACAATTCCAAATGAACAGATAAGTAAATAAGATAAGTAAATGTTTCCTTCTGCTAAAGTATGTGTACAACTCTTCTTTGATTTAGCCTGTTTTTAATGCTCCCCTGCAAGACAACTTCAAACTTACCTTTGCCTCATTTTCCTCTGGCAGGTTAGATGGTGAGGCTGAAGTAACATGCCAGTCTGGCAGAGCGGCAAGTTCCATATTCTCTGATAACATGGTGATCTGCAACTCAGACATAAGAAACTGGCTATATGTAATGGCTTCTTGAATGATGTCACTTGCAGCAGTGTCAGTCCTGAAAAAAACACATCATAAAAGATAAGCAGAAGTTCATTGGCTTTTTCATTTTGAACATAATAGAGTTCCCTTAGATGGCATTCATCTGACACCCAGGGTCATATGATCTCCTCCATAAAATATTAATTAATCACTTAAAGAGAAGATAATCTGTTGATCTCCTCTGAAATTTGCTTCAGTTTAGCCTTGTTTTTGGTTTACAAAGTGTGCATAATTATTCTTACACAGTAGTTTCTGTATACACTTTTAAAAGAAAAGTTTGACCTACCTCCACTGAAGGCAAACAAGGGCTCCATCATTTGAGCCAACAGTAAACATAACTTGACAGTCCAATGAGAAAGACATGGCGCTGATTCCATTGGTATGGTATGAGTGGCACAGCAACTGAGAAAACGTCTCCTGTCAACAAATAGATCTTTATTTTATTATAATTCATTTCCATTTTTATCTGTCTTGCTAAAGATACAGTATTTACTTCCATGAAAACTCAAGTTTGTCTAGTTGTTCCTCTCAAGACCTCCTATTGTTTTTTATATATATATATATAGGATTATAAATTTCACTTAAAATATATACAAAAAACAATTTATTTTAGGGTGGAAAACGTCTAGAATTTGAGAATGTTCTTAACTATGTCTGTTTTTAGGAGGAGCCACCTTCATGAGAATGCTATTTTCTGCTGGCAGTTAGGGTAACCTCTCTTTGAACTGCCTTTTCCGAGGTTTCTTCCATTTTTTTCCCTACTAGGGTTTTTTTGGGAGTTTTTCTCTTGTCGTCTTAGAGAGTCGAGGCTGGGGGGCTGTCAAGAGGCAGGGCCTATTAAAGCCCATTGAGGCACACCTTGTGTGATTTTGGCCTATACAAAAAATAAATTGTATTGTATTGTATTGTATTGTATACAGCACATCCCGTCAAGGTCAAGTACAAGGCAAAGATATTATGCTACACTGGGGTAATGAGACCATCTTTGTGCAAACTGCTGCTAGAACAGTCTTCAGCGCTCATTCCTCTGAACTGGAGATGTTTGTCCTGAAATGTTTCAGGATTTAGTCTAATTTCAGAAAATTCATGTCTGAAAGGTCTATATAGTCATTACTAGATCTTCAGCAACAAAAAAATAACATAAAACTCTCAAACCCACTTAATGCAATTCAGGTTTACAAGGAGCTGAAGTCTATCCTGGCAACATCAAGTACAAGGCAGGAATTAGATGTGGATAATGTGCCAGTCCATCACAAGGCCCATGAATACACACACCTATATAAGGGCAATTTAAAATCACCAATTAACCCAACCCTCATGTCTCTGGAGATGTCGGAGAAACATCAGCATACTTGGAGGAAAAACCCTGCGTAGAAAGTACAAGATACACATGAACAATGACTAGCCACTGGGTTCACATTCAGAATGCGGAATCCATGACTTAGCAGTGCTAAACATTGTGCTGCTCTTCCACTTGAAAGAATCTTATGCATGGGAACAAAATTCAACTTTCTGTTAAAATATATGCTGCAAGCAGTACTCTCCAGTAACCGGAATATGTAGTATACTAAGGTATTTTTCTCTGCTAATTTAAATAATAAAATTGCAAGCTGTGTGTTTGTCTGTGTGTCTGGTTGTTTGTTTGTTCACCAATCACCCAAAAATAGCCGAACCAACTTTCATGCAGTTTTGCATGTCTGTTGCTACTGGTCTAACTTAAAGTGTACATCATATGGCATAATGAGGAGAGAGGTTGTAATGGAGACAGTCGGCCCAAAAGGCTGAGCCAAGAATGGGATTTGGATAACTGGAGCATCAGACATACGTCAATTAACCACCCTGAACAGTGTGCCAGTTCATCACAAAATACTCTCTCCTCCCCCCTACCAGAGGTCAATTTACATTTGCCAAACCTCCCATCATGCACCACAACAAAACTTGGATATGAGGAAAACATGGACACTACAAATAGACAGAGAATGAATGAAGGGAACTGAGTTCAAGTTCATGATAATGTGAGGCAGCAGAGAGCCACCATGCCTTCTTTCATGTAGAAGATGTACTAGTTGGGTTTCTGGCTTAGCATCTTGCATGGTGACAGGTTTGAGATTTGAGGCCAAACTTTTCAAAACATAACACCAGTGCATTAGCAGGTATGTTTACCATGTCTGTCAGGAGGATCGCAATCAACTGCTCTTTACATTTCTCACAACACTGCTTATGAATGACTGACTACTTACAAGACTGTTTGAATTTTGAATCCGAAAAAATCCATCTTTAGCAACTGAGGCCAACAATTGGCAGTGTGGAGATAAATAAAGAAAGGCCGGGCCTAGCTGACATCCTTTAACTTCTTGTTCTGGAGTTAGGATCACACTTTGTAAGTTCTGCACAGATACATAAATAAATTAAACTTTACTGGAGAAGTACTTCACAAAAAGTCAAAGATAACTATACAAAATTAATAGCACAGTTTCAGAATGAGGAAACAATCAGCATTCATCAGGTTATTCAGCAAAAGACAGTAAACAAGATAACAGTGAATTACTGATTAGAAATGAAAAATAATTATTTCCAGACTTGTTATCTAACATTGCATTGGAATGTGTACACATGTAAGAACACATATAATACACAGTTACTAATTGATACCTCTGGCAAAACAAACTTTTGGATTGATTTAGTCGCGTTGCAGTAGCCAAAAACCCTGTTGTCTGTCCCCAGTACTACAGAAGACACTGGCTCCTTTGTTTCAACCGAATGCTTTTGTATAGAATTGTTTCCGATGGCTCCACGTTCATCCACAAAACGAGAAGCATCTTAGAAAAGAAAAAACAATTTTGAGTGAGCACACTCCTTCATATTAGACTTTCAAATAGCCACAAATTATGCTACATGCCTTGTATAAGCTCAGCGGGCAGTATGAATATCTCCAGGTGGGTTCCTTCTTTTGAAACTTGATTCTCCAAAGCAGACAAAGCAATGACCTTCACCTGATTATCTTCTCTGTTATAGGAGACTGAGAAGTCTAGAACAATGCCAGTTATCTCTGCAACGATAATATAAATATGAATATGTTATAGAAAAAGCTGTTGATTATCATAATTTGTCCAATTTACCAGTAAAAAGTGTAAGCATGCACCCAGATTAACAAATGATTAAGTTTGCACATTCATCTGGCTCACAATTAAAGAGTATGCCAATGGCAGCCTTTCAAAGCTAGCACCACAATGACCATGCATCAAGAATGCCGTGATGATGCAGGGTTCAAGTTGGGTACCAACATATTAGTGTATAGGAAGGGGGCCAAACTGCTGGACCTTATGAGGCTAAGTGTACAATTCAAGGTACTGCTGCACATGTTGACCATAAAGCTATCAGACTGCTAATGAAAGTGGTTTCAGGAAGGCTTTTACATCTATTGGGAAATATTTGAAGGCCTCAAAGGAACAACACGTGAAGAAGACTGGATCAGGTCACAAGCAATCGTAGCATCTACATCAACTCCTTTCACCATCCAAAGAGATGGGCTGCCCTACAATGCCTTGCAACATGGAACGATGATGTTGAATGAAGATTCTAGTCAAGGCATCCTTTATGATGACTTACTGTAGGTCTTCAGGGATATCAGTGCATCTGACACTGTCTTTGACTTTTTTTGTTACAACTGAGTGTGGACCCTTTAAATGTTGATGCTGATTGGAGTCGATGCTTTCACTTCCTTCGTTGTCAACTGACCGTTGTTCAGCAGGTAATTAATGGATAGTTATGTTAATCAGTTTCAAACTGCTTTGTTTTGTAATTTAAACAAAACTGTATCTTTCTGTCTAATTAGTTTGTAAAGTTTGCATTTGTATGTTACCTTGTCACTGTTCTCCGATCCTGCACTCAGCCAACAACATGTCTATAATTGTCTACATGAATGGATGTACAGTAAATGGCTCAGTTATCTTAAAACACCGGTGCAGAAGTTTTCTTTATCAAAATAAATTGTAATCCTCATTTGCTGAAATATTTCTTGTATGCAGTCATTGATCACCAAATCTCTAAAGGCGACCGACTTTTAAGTTGACCACTCCTTAAGGCAATTCAATATGTAAATCAATTTGATATTTTATACAAACTCGTTAATTTGGTTATATTGCATTTGAGCGGTATTACTTTAATACTCATAGTTTCTGTTATTTTTGTGATGAAATCGAAACTTTTTTTCTATATTGAGGTCGCCCTTTTGAACCCCCCTGATATTTACTACGCGGTGAGGCATTTGTACTCCATCAACATTAATTATTTCCAGAGACATAATTTTGTCTATTTTTCCAGCACATCGCGCACAAAAGCAAAGATACGATGGGAGCACCAGAACTCTGCTCACATCATGTCGCTTCGTACCGCAAGCTGCAAGTAGTAAGTCTGTGATAAGCGGAATACCGCTACGCTTTCCACTCACGCGACGGAAGGACAATCCCGACTGCTTTTATATAGTAAGAAAGAAGAAGATATCGCACAGTCTGGAGTAGAAAATCATCTTTTACCTGGAAAAACGAAACTACAAATCCCATCGTGCATTGCAAAATGGACGGGGCATGTGTGAAACTCCGCGCCTGCGTAGCACTCACGGGACGGAAGGACAATCCCGACCGCTTTTATATAGAAGGATGTCAGTTTAATCACAAATTATCATTAGTTCTTTGCTTTTACACCCAATTTATTTTTGGTGACTTTGACTTTATCAAACTCAGACAAATCTTCTTTATTTCCTAGATGAGTGTGATGCTTTAAATTTTAATGGATTCATTAGCATATTTATCTCATATTAAGTCACTTATATGTATTTCACAACTGCTCAGTTACTAAAAAATGCATTTCTTTTGCCCTATTTTCTACATGTTTTGCATATTAAAAAAGTAATGATGGCAATTTACCTATGTATCCTATGACTGCAAACATTTTGGATGGTCTGGCATCCAGTATAAAAATACGCTTATCAGATGCTCCAGTAAGCAAAAAATGGCCTCCGTTTTCATACCTGTAAGGAAACACAACAATTTTGTATTTACTGGACTTGCTGCAAATAAAAAACAAAAAACAACAGACATTCACCTTTCATAAAAATATGTTCCAGAAACAGTTTTAAAAAAATACTTTATATAAAAGGACCTCGTCTCTCTATTATAATAAAAAAATCCTGGGACAAGACATGACTTTTCAGAGAGATACTTTCACATCCCGCGAGACTTTGTGCCAAGAGATTTAACCACGCCCGCGACTGGAAATAAAATACAAAGAGCAAATGACAAAATAGAACGTTATAAAGAATTCAAAAACATTGGTGCGATACACATGCAGAGGAGGTTAGAGATAATGAAAGTACTAAAATTTGAAATCCTCAAAAAAATGATAGTAAAGGTCGCATTAGCGCAAACAAATGGAAATTATTACTCGGTGAAATAATGAAACAGCGAAAAGAGATTGAATATATTGTTCGAATTTAAACTTTAAGTTGGAGACTTGTAGATCGTCTTATTCATGTTGCCATCAGGGAAAAGTAGTGTTTCTTCCCAATGAAGAGGCGTATCTGTGAGAATTAAAAGATTTGTTGTTTTGTGAAAGTGAAATCCACATACGCGAGTGGCAGAGACGCGAAGTAGCTGGTGTGTAGTGCAGGCTGGGGGGTGTGGTTGGCGAGTGAAGCAAGCTGGGGGCAAAGCCCCCAAGTTACAAATAAGAAAGTGACATTTTGCAAAGCAATCTGTATACATTTATAAGCATTAAACTTGGATTATTCCATTATGTGAAAGGAAACAAATTATCCAGTTTCCAAGTCTTTATATTTGATTTTGACTTTTTGTAATTGCAGATATGGTTCTTAGCTGTAGTTAACATTAATACACTCTCTTGTATTATCAATCAAAGATCACCCCCTCATTGAACTTACTGCAGTAGGAGCACAGGAGACTCGTACAGGCGAAGTCTGTGGACCACACGCGGCTGTTCAATGGTTGTTAAGTCAATGAAGCACAAGTATCCAGAAGCAGTTCCAACCACAGCACATTTGGAAATGGGGCAAGAAGCTAGGCAGGTCACCTTTAGTAAACGTACAGAGAATTTAGTTAAAATTTGGGATACAGAAATTGTGTTGAAAAGAGAGTTCTGCAGAATAATCAATAGGCTTTATTATTAGGATACTGTGTGATTCACATGTAAAAGCATCAGACTGTAGCTCTAAAACTGTGACTTCCTTATCATTTACAAGTCAATTAATTAGTCTAATTATGGATAATACCAATGCAAATATCTGTAACTGAGCACACATTTTTAAAATAGGTTTCATATTTATTTTCTTGTTAGCTTTTCATGAATCGGTCAAATTGACTTGCGGCTGCTAAATAACGTGTAAATATATCATTTGTTAGGGTTATGGCAAACAGCCACTGGCATGCTCTACTGAAAAATGCAAAATTTCTGATATATAACGATTATTGCACATGGAGTACATCATATCACCAGTGCAACATTTGGGTTACACATAAAAAGAGTTACTTACTATGAAACCAGCATGAAAAATGAAACGTAACCACTAACAGATTATCAGAATTATCTACTGTGGTGATATATGCTGTGGAGGATGGCCGGCCGTTTATCCCGGCCAATACCCCCAAGCCGCCAGGTGGAGCCCTCCTTGCAGCATGGAGGTCCCCAGAAGACCAGCAGGGCATCATGGACAATGTGGTTTTTATGACCAGCCCTGCTGGATGCCATGGGGGCCACAAGAGGGAGCTGCAGGGAGGACCGAGGACTTCTTTGTGCCCTATGACGAAGAAAAGAACTTTTACCTGACCCGGAAGTGATTGAGAATCACATGGACTGAGGATAGGGAACACTTCCGGGTCAGGGAATATAAAAGGACTGTGGGAGCTCCCAGACAGCGAGCTGAGTTGGGAGGCAGGGTGGCTAAGCGTCTGGGAGTGGAGGATTGGTTATTGAATTATTGTATTGTTTATTGAGAATTGTGGAGAGGAGCGTGCTTTGTGCACATTATTATTATAATAAATAATAATTGGACTTTTTATCTGGTGTCTGACGTGTGGTCTGAGGGTACAAGGGTGCAAGTAAACCCTAAAACTGTCACAATGCTCAAATATAGTTTTATAGTAGATTGTATTTTAGGTTGCTACATCCATGTACTATAAATGAAAAGTAGGTAGGGCAAAAAAGCATCTATTACTCTTTTACTCTTATATAAAACAAGACCAGACCATAACACTTATTTGGGTCTTCATAACACGTTTAAAACATCACTAGATGGTTCATTTATCTCTGTTCAGTGTGGCATCTTGACATGATGGGAAAATGACATGTTAATATGAAGAATTCACAGGTCTAATACTAAATATGTAATCTCAAGAGAAATGTGTCTCAGTGAAGTCACCTCAGACCACTCCAAAGTGAAGTTTTATTAGCAGGTCACATTGCAGAGGTGAATAAGCACTTTACTGATGCTTTGGAAGTGTTATGAAGACCCAAAGAAGTATATGTTAAGAACTTGGTACACAAGAGTAAATGAGATAAAGATGTATTTTTGCAGTACCTAAACTATAGTGTTACCAAAATATGTAATACACTGAGCATTCGGTTCTGTTTTGTTCAAAACTGGCCTCTCAAGAACAGTTTTAAAAATGTTGCTAAAACAAAATGTTTTACAACAAGAAACAGCTCTAATGTATCTCTATATAACCTGGAACATGTAAAGGCATAATTCACCTGAGACATGTCTTACTACGAATATGGATGGCAGTGTAAACAAAGGATTGCTCATTTTAGTGGAAATACTGGAAAAGTAGCACATTTCTGAAGCATATAAAACATGTTCTAACAAATGTTGTTAAAATGAAGATGTCCAAGAGATTCTCACAACTTCTACATTGTTACCTAGTCGCCTAAATTAGTACAAAACCAGATGAGTGACTTGCTGTGATATTTCCATTATCTATAATAATTTTAATAATAAATATAATAGTCAAAAATTGCACTTTAATGTGACTTGTATGTAATGTTACTATAAATAAAAGCAATTAAGCAGTTTATATCATCTCTGATACAATCTAGCATTTTAATCTTCTACATAATGACACGATTATTAAAACTAGTTATTATTTTTTCTAGGTAATATTTATACCACTAATACTGACTAAGTATTCTATATTTGAAGTTATTTTATTATTAATAATAGCAATTAATAATTCCTGATTTTAAGTAATTATTAGATTACTGTAGTTGTTATTCTTAAAGACAAGCAGTTTATATTTTATCCATCCAACTTCCTTATCAGCTTACACAGGGCAGGTGGAGCCCATTACTGTACTGCTAAAAGTATTCAAGATTCTATGTAATGTCAATATTAGTTAAACAAATTACATATTTCATTCTACATACATATTAATGTTATGTCACTAATGCTGAAACTGATTAAGTACTCTGTATTCTAGCAGTCTCTCTAAACTGACTGTGTAAGTGTGAGCTTGTGTGTGTGTGTGTGTGTGTGTATCTGTGTGTGTGTGTGTGTGTATCTGTGTGTGTGTGTGTATCTGTTTATCTGTGTGTGTGTGTGTGTGTGTGTGTGTGTATCTGTTTATCTGTTTATCTGTGTGTGTGTATCTGTGTGTGTGTATCTGTGTGTGTGTGTGTGTGTGTGTATCTGTGTATCTGTGTTCTGTGTGTGTGTGTTTGTGTGTCTGTGTGTGTGTGTGTGTGTTTATCTGTGTGTGTGTGTGTGTGTGTGTGTGTGTGTGTGTGTGTGTGTCTGTGTTATCTGTGTGTGTGTGTGTGTGTGTGTGTGTATCTATCTGTGTGTGTATCTGTGTATCTGTGTGTGTGTGTGTATCTGTGTATCTGTGTGTGTGTGTGTGTGTGTGTGTGTGTGTGTGTGTGTCTGTGTGTGTGTGTGTATCTGTGTCTGTATCTGTGTGTGTGTGTATGTGTGTGTGTGTGTACCCTGTGATGGACTGTTCATAGCTGGCTTCGGCCTTGCAGCTGATGTTGACAGGACTGGTTTTCGCTTCCTGAAACACCAAGCTAGATTAAATGGGTGAGATAACGGGTGGACATTCTAGTGCAAATTTTTGATATTCAACTTGATATAATTACTCTGAAAGCTAATTATGTACTCTGCATATTTCATGATATCATTACTAATAATACCAGTTAGGTACTGAATATTTAAAACCAACTTCATATATGTTATGTAACATAATTATTAGCAGTACCAAATAATATTACATATTTAATTTGATTTCACTTTTGAACTTTGAACCATGGACAATACTGTAAATTGCCTTTGTGTCTGTATTTATTTCATTGAATATACTGCTTGACATTTAGAGCTGGTACTTCAGGATTTGGTTCTGTGTTTTCGTTACATTACATTACTGAGGAGATCGTTCCTCCCCCACACTATGCGACTCTTCAATTCCACCCGGGGGAGTAAATGCTAACATTAATTTTATTTTAATTTTTTTCATTTTTATTACTCTTTAATTTAATATTGTTTCTTTGTATCAGTATACTGCTGCTGGATTATGTGAATTTCCCCTTGGGATTAATAAAGTATTTATCTA
Source organism: Polypterus senegalus (assembly GCF_016835505.1). NCBI lineage: Eukaryota > Metazoa > Chordata > Cladistia > Polypteriformes > Polypteridae > Polypterus > Polypterus senegalus. Next base: position 297,334,989 of record NC_053154.1, read on the forward strand.
TCTATCTATCCATCCATTTTTTGTGATTAATGTAACTATACTGTGTTTGTAATTAGTGTATTCTCTGCTGGGCTTTTAAGTAGAATCGCATTACATAAGAAAAAAGTAAACTGAATTTAAAACTCTTTGCTGACACCCTACCAGTATACACTACTTTCTTCATGTCCATAAGGACTCTATTCCTTCTAACAAGGTTCTCTACAAGGTCACATTTAAGTTATTTTAGTTCAGTGCACCTAGAATATAGATTCAGTTTCCAAAATTAAACAACTTCCATAATTGATCACTTTACTGCATTTGAAGTCAGGTCACATTTTTATACCAATAAATGTTTTTAATAAATTATCATTTGTGTTATTTTTGTGCTGATGTATGCAGGGTTCTGCTTTATTCAAAACTGTAGTCTCATTTGGGTTCTTCTGTTAAAATAATTATTTAAAATAAAATTTAATATAATTAAATTGAATGTTATTTTGCATAAACTGGAAAACAAATTTAGATACAGATTACCTTCTCATACTGGGTGTATTATTAGGTCACTAAAGTTAGCACACAAGGTTTTTTAATTCTCTTATAAATAATACCTTCTCTGTAAGAGGTAAAGTGCTAATCCTGCTGCCATCTTGCACAGACCATACTTGAACTTCACCCATTTCTCTTATAGACTGATCAAGTAAGCAAAAACAAAGAAGAGACAGTTAATATATACAGTATTGACTTTACAAAATATAATATATAAAGCATATATATATATATATATATATATACAGTAAATGGTTTTTAAAAAGTGGCTTTAAAAATGTGTTACCACACAGTAGCTGTTTCCAGGAAATAAAGGCATAGCAGAAATGAAATTTCCACACTGATCATCCAGAATCTTGTCAATGTGCTCAGTCTGGTCAAGCATGTATGAATAAACAGTCCCCTAGAATAATAACATTTCTTTATTTTCTTTTCCATTCATACATTTTCAATTTACAAATACTAAAATGATGGAACACAAGAAAAATATTGTAAAATAACTTAAATTATGCTTTGTAGAAATAAGCAGGTTGACTGTGCTTTAATTTTAAAACCAGAATGTTCAAATAAGTTGCTTAATTTAGAATTTCTAAAAGACACATAAAATATCTTAACATAATATCCACAGGATGTCAGTAATGAGACACTGTCTAATCTAAGTGATAAAGATTTCATGTTCTTTGTTCTATAACATAACACACCATAATATTCTTACACCTGTAAGCCAGGGGTCTCCAACTCCAGTTCTGGAGCTCTACCATGGCTGCAGTTTTTCATTTTAACCCTTTATTTAATTAGTGACCAGTTTGTGCCTCTAATTAACTTTTTTCCCTTCATTTTAATTGGCTTATTTTTTTAAGATTCAGTCCTCTGAATTGGCTAATTCAGGGGCCTCAAACGCCTGCCAATTTCACTCTAATTTCACTAATTTATTAGATGCCAGTTCTTGTTGTTAAATAAACCCAATATAAAATATCATGGCCTGTTGGTGTTCTCATTCTGTTACGGCAGACATTTTCAAAACTGTTCATTTTCTTTTTTCTAAGAGCACCGTTAAAATATTTTGTGGACCTGACCAGGAAAAGAGCTAAAATGAAAACCTGCAGCCACAGTAGCATTCCAGGACTGGAGTTTTGGACCCCTGCTATAACCTATCCCAAAAGAATTGGAAACAATCCTGAACAGGGTCCTAGTTGATCACTGAGCCCAACTACACTTAGGAAAAATCGGAATCACCAATTAACCTAAAATGCACATTTGTGGGGAAGAGGGAGGAAAACTGGAACCCTTGCAGAAAAACTCACACAGACACTGGGAAAATGTGAAAATTCCACAAAGAGGACAATAGGGCAAAGGACTCAAACCTAGATCTGAAGTGTAAATGGCAGGAACATTACCCACTACACTACTATATATTCTGATGTATACAGTATATAAAGGGAAAATAATCCATTTCAATAGTTATTTGCAAATGAAAAAATACACACTGTGCTGGTTGACAAAGCCAATGTTTTGTAGTCAGGTGAAAATTCAATGTAGTTGATTGATTCTTCTGTGACCCAGCATTCTTCTATTTCGATTTGACTCCCTTTGATATGAAAACAGCGCAGAATGCCATCCTGCGAAACGTCATATAAAAAAGAAAACTATGTTATTATTTAATTGACAGATTAGCTTTTTTAACAAAACTCAGTAACAACATAAGTAAACAACAGTCACACATAAAGGCTTCTTTCTTGGTTAACATTATAAGCAGAAGAAAATCCAAAATTTAGGAGTGTCTGCTGATACTCCATAATTAGTCTTGTTACCAAAAAGACTTCACTGTTCAAATACACCTTGAGATACAGTGACATTCAATTCAACTTCAGTTTATATATTTTTTTTTTTGGATTCCAGATTTTACAATATAGGATCAGGAAGGATGTATGTAGGCCCGTTACAGAAGGCCAAATGAGGGCCAGCAGCTAACCACACAATGAAAATGAACAACTCAAACACTGACATTTCAAAACTCAGAATCTCATACTACTGTATAATTCTCTTAGTTTACTCTCATTGTCTACTTTTAACAAGAAACAGTCATCTTCTGAAGGTCTCTGAACAGTGACTGGAAAGTTTCCTTCCAACGTGTGTCTCTAGATAGATAGATAGATAGATAGATAGATAGACAGTGTGACATGCGCCTGGCGTCCATGCCCAGCCGGGACCCCTACACACTGTATTCAGGGGGAGCAGCCCTGGACAGTGCAATACCTCTCCCTGGACGCTAGATGGCGCCCCCCTGGGTTGGTGTAGTGCCTCGGTTTCCCACAGGGCTCCCTGGGAATTGGAGTTGGGGGAAGCCCTGTTGGGTTCCGCAGGTACCGCCAGGGGGTGTTGTGTTTGGGACTCCTGAGCCTGTGTGGGCAACAGATTCATCTCACCTGGAAGTGCCACCGGATCTTGGTGATCAAACACCTGGAGCACTTCCAGGTGACCTATAAAAGGGAGCCAGCAACCACCACTCACTTTGAAGTTGTGGCTGAGAAAAATTTGTAATCTCACTTTTTCATGTAGAATTGAGAGAAAAAGTTTATGACTTAGTAGAAGGCAAAAGTGACTAATGTTGTAAATGACAAATTCTGTGAAAAATTTCCATGGAAAAAGGAGAAAAATCTCATGTTACTCATGTTACATAATTCATGTGTTTTGTTAGAGAGATAGATAGATAGATACTTTATTAATCCCAAGGGGAAATTCACATAATCCAGCAGCAGTATACTGATACAAAAAAACAATATTAAATTAAATAGTAATAAAAATGCATGTAAAAAGCAGACAATAACTTTCAATAATGTTAGCATTTACTCCCCCGGATGGAATTGAAGAGTCGCATAGTGTGGAGGAGGAACGATCTCCTCAGTCTGTCGCTGAAGCTGCTCCTCTGTCTGGAGATGATCCTGTTCAGTGGATGCAGTGGATTCTCCACGATTGACAGAAGCCTGCTCAGCGCCCGTCGCTCTGCCACGGACGTCAAACTGTCCAGGTCCGTGCCTACAATACAGCCTTCCTTCCTTCCTCTAACTAGTTTCGCTACATTCACAAAGGTAGAGAAATCCTGTCCCAATAGGAATCTAGTCAGAGGCATGTCAATAGATCATTCCTAGGATGTCAGTAGATCATTCTGTGCTTTTAAAACATTAAGTTCAACCAAAAATGAAAAGTTTATTTTTCATTTTTTAAAAGTCAAAACAAATTGTCCTTTTGAGAAGAATGAATGGATCAAGAAACCACATAACCTTCTTGGGTCCACTCAGCTTTTGACAGCTTCTGTGATGTCATCTTCTAATTCCTTCATTCACCTCTCAGCGTGGCTTCCTAGAGCAAATAAATTTGTTTGTTTGCTCCCCAAATTCCATTAGGGGATTATCCAAGTTATTGAAAGAATAGTTACATTACCAGTCAAATGACTGGCTTGTGACTTTGGGTCTGCCAGATCTCTTCCTATTAGAATTTCTTCCAGTTTCCAATTTCCTTTTGATTGTGTAGGACACCACTGAACTCACTGACACTTTGATTTTTTTAAAAATTTCTCTGAAAGAAAGAGCTACACCTCTAAGGGTAATAATGCTCTGTCTCATTTCATTTGCTAATTGTTACTTCCTTGCCATTATCACTGGAATGTTGTCCAAGCAGTACTTCAGAGGTTGTAGTAACACAATCGGTTCCAACCCTGCTTTAAGTCAGACAGAGGGGTTTTAAGTATTCAACCTAAGTGGGGACACCTGTGCAAATTGTTACCTTCAACTTGCAAGGCATCATTTACTTTTTAATTACTGCAGAACATCTGTAGGTTGTAACCTATTAGTTGTTCCTTGGAAACGGCCCATTTGTAATGTTCTGAAATTGGCTTTTTTCAGTTTTTGCTAACCTTAAACCTCGGGCAGTTTACTGCTTACCTTTTCACCCTTTTAGGTCATTCATTGCATTTCAACTGATAAATTTGAAGAAAAACAGGAAAAACTGAGGTGTTCTAAAGCTTTTGACTGGTAGTGTATATCCAGCACATTTACTGGCAAAAAGTGTTAAATAGGTCTCTTTGGATGTCAAATACTAAATGTATAAAAACTTAAACATCAATTATTACAAAATAAAAGTGCATACATTTCCTGCTGCGTATATTCCATTGCTATGAAGTGCCAGGCTCTGCAGACTTCCATCCTGAATGAGGTTTCTTTGTAGGCTTTCTAAATAAGAAAATATACAAAAGAAGAGAAAAATTAAATTCCAATATACAGTACTGTACATCACTTTGTGTAGTGGCCCAGTTATAAGCTGCATTAAACACCTAATAGTGAAGCCACATATGCTACCCATGTTAAACTTTGAAGTATTTTCATTATGTTTTGTTTCTTGCCTTGACTTGTAACCTCATCAACGGGATTGAAGAGGAAAATTACATTCTGGGTCTCAGAAGTCACAAGAAGAAGATGGCCTTCTTCACAGCCCACAATAACATCAGATGTTGCAGACCAACAACAGGATGAGGGATGAACTTTCTTTTTCATGACTTCTTTTGGCTTGCAAACAGTAAAACAGAATGTTAACATATTTCAGTGTTTGCAGTATTATATTGCAATAATCATAACATTGTTGACAGATTAACATTGTAATATTTTAAGAATAACTGATGACACTGGTTACCTGTTCAAACAAACGTCTTGAGGATTCGCAGAGTTAGTAATTTGTATAAATAAGACATGCTAAGCTGTCTGACCAAGTAGTGAAGAGCCTGTGGGGTCAGATCTGAGCACCAACATACTGTGTGTTCTAGGCAAGCAGAGGTTGTTCATGATGTTGGTTATTTATAGGACATATCACATATAAATCTGTGTTTTGCAAGCTAACTTTTCACTCGGATCAAGTCAGATATGAGCCAGTGTTGGTATTTGGCATATTATTGTGTCATAAAATGAATCGGTGCTCTATGAAGTGCTGAGTCTGGCTATCTGCACAGAAGTACTGGAACTGGCTCAAGCTACATGTCATTCTGTACTGCAGAAAGTGGGTTCGAAAATAGACAGAAAGTTGATATAAAATAAATTACGTCAATAAAATTCTAAGAACCTATAAATCTAAATCTGGGTTGTAGAGTTTACAGCCTATCTCCACAACAACATGTGCAAGGCAGGAAACAACAGCAGACATAGCGTTAGTCCATCACAGAGCACATCCACGCTGAACCAGACTGGACTCGCCATTTAACTCAAGACACATGGCTTTGGGGATGTAGGAGAAAGCACAGAGAGAAACTCACACAGACAAGGGAAGAAGTACAAAGTATACACTGATATCGATTGGCCATGTGAGTCAAACCCAGAATGTATGAGGTAGCAGCACTAACTGCTACACCCCACTATAAAATTAATTAATCAAGATTAATTAATATAATTATACCTGAAATGTTTCAGCTTCTTCACCCAGTAATCCTGCTATGGCAGATACTGGCATCTTTGGTCCGTAATAAGTGAGTCTGGAGTCTAGATGATAAGAGCTAACATGTTCAGCTTCAGTAAAGGAACCCTCCACAGAAGGAATATTAATGAAGCTGTAATGAATGAAGAAACTTAGTTCATTGTTATTTCATATTTAAAATAGATAGATAGATAGATAGATAGATAGATAGATAGATAGATAGATAGATAGATAGATAGATAGATAGATAGATAGATAGATAGATAGGTGGAATGGAAGATAATCTAGAATCAGTCAAATTATTACAGAGAGATTGGACACGATACAGGCTTGAGCAGATCTGTGGTAGTTGAAATTTAATATAACTAAACTTAAGATATTACATGTAGGAAGGAAAAATGTAATATATACAACAGGAGGTCTGAAACCTTTAAGTATCCCTTATGAGAAGGACCTAGTAGTAACAGAAGAATCATCACTATCTACATCTAGGCAGTGTACAGAAGCCATTACGAAGGCTAAAAGAAAGCTATATATTATGATTTGTGGGTTACATTTGAGGTTATTTATATACTGGTGAAGCCTCACCTGGGGTACTGCGTGCTGTTTTGGTCTCCAGCTACAAAAAAGATATCACAGTGCTAGACAAAGTCCACAAAAGAGCTGACTTGGCTGATAATCGACTGCAAGGTATGTGTCATGAGCCTTTTCAGTTTTAGCAAATGAAGATTAAGAGGTGACATGATTAAGTTTTTAAATTATGAAAGGAATTAGTACAAAGGATCCAGGCTATTACTTTAAAATAATTTCTTCAACAAGAACACGAGGACACAGCTGGAAACTTGCTATGGGTAAACACTGAGCAAATGTTAGGAAGTTCTTCTTCACGCAGAGAACCACAGACACATGGAATAAATTACCAAGTAGTGTGGTGGACAGTAGGACTTTAGGGACCTTCAAAACTCGACTTGATGTTATTTTGGAGAAATAAGGTGAAGAGGATTGGCAAGCTTTGTTGGGCTGAATGGCCTGTTCTTGTCAAAACTGTTCTAATGTGCTAAATGTATCCTCTGATCTTCAACAGGAAAAGCAGGTTTTTAAATAATAATAAAGATTTTTCTTAACAACTCAATCATCACTTACGAAGGCTTCATTATGTATTCATTGTTAGATCTCTCTATATTCCACAAAGTCAGCATCTTCCTATTGGCCGTACAGAGCTGGTGCCAGTTTGTTGGGTTGAAGTGAAGAATGGTGACCTCCACTCCCATCTGGGAATAGCTACAAAGGGGAACCTGTTCATTCCAGTTCCTACAAAAGCAATTAATGAAATACATTAAACAATACTTACAAAAGTGTAATTACTTACCAAAGTACAGAATATATACTGTATTTGGGCTTATAATTAGTAACAATACATTGAACATTCACATAGACACAAGAAGAATGTACTGTACTAATATAACTGTACATACTGTCAATGACTGGGCTACAAATGTAACCTCTGCTCTTATGCAACACAATAGAACAGATGTGTACATTATTTACATATACAATGAATGAGATGAACATTTAACATGGACTAATGTTAATGTCAAGGTGCCACAAAATACATTAAATTATTAATCAATGCCACACTGAAATCAACAGAGGAGCTCTTTTTTCTTATACCATAGCACCCTCTTGTGGGAAATGATTGTAACATCCACCATATCTTAACCAAATAAAAGCAAGTTTTCTTGTACCAGAGAGTCAGGTTGTAATCCGGGAGCAAGGAGCAGCTTGCCAGGTATGGCCCAGAATGGCTGAAAGCAAGTTTTGAATAGTTCATCTTGGCTCCTCCTAAAAAATTGAAAGCAAAGAGATCTCATTCATATTTGAAAAATTATGTTTTTTGTAAGACTTAGAAATCAAACATTTACAGTATCATAAAATGTAAAAGAGTAAAAGTAAGGATTTGCATTTTACAGAGTGACTGGATGGACTCTTTGCAATAAGTGAAAGAGATTGGATAAAAAGATAATAAATGTGCATTACATGATGTAAATGTATCCAAGATGTACAGTATCTTCTTTCCTCAAGATGAACACGTTGCGTATTTTTGGCTTACTTCTGCTCAGTGGTGGTTCTAAAATACCTGATGTCACCAGATGTCACCCTGGTGCTTTCAGTACACCTCTGAATTGCCAACTGTTCCATTTTAAAGAACTAGACATCCAGTATAAAATGTATGGTTCCTGCACTATTGCAGGGGCAGCGAGACATCCAAACTTCACCCATTAGAGAAGACAGACTAAGGACTGATACATTCTAATTTTACTTTTGTAACAAAAAATAACAAACATCTGCTTAATTGCTGTCATCCTGGGTTTGCCAATTACTCTCAAATTGCTTGCTTCCTTTAGGGCGTTTGTAAGAGTGAGGGCCCATTCATCTGGTATCATCCATGGCCCTTTGACGTTCTTTAGCTGCTAGAGGGCTGTTCCACTTTTATGAATGTGGTTCATGGAACCCACAATGTGTAGGCAGAAATGTATGGAATACCCAGGAAGTAACCATTTCTTTGGTGAAAAACTAAATAGAAGGTTTTAGGAAATGGTATGCATTTAGTTGGATAGGTGTAACACTGCACCCTGTTACCTAGGACAAGCACGGTCAGAAACACTAAGATTGACTGACCCTTCAAACAACTAGTGGGGCTCAGATTGGGACACCGACTGGGACACCTGAAGAAGTTCTCAGGACTTCAAAGGGTGTTTGTCACCTAAAAACAGGTCCCCAGGAACTGCCCTAAAAATAATCTTTTTTATACAGCAGTATTTGGAATTGCTTATCTTAAACTGAAGAAGCTATAAATACAGCAGATATCAATGCAAATATTTGAGAGTATTTGACAAAAGAACTCAACAGAAATGGAGTTCATATACTGTAAAACAAGAGGTTTTTAAGGAGGTTTCTAATCATCACATTTGCTGGATGGTACCACAGTGGAACATTGAATAGTATTGTTGCCACATAGCTCCAAAATCCTAGGTTCAGATCCTAGCCCAATTAGACACTACATGGAATCAGCACATTCTTTTCATGTCTTCATGTCTGCATGGGCTATGTTCACGTATTCTGGATACCCTCCATATCTCAAACACTTAGATGTTATTAGTGACTGATGTGAATGAAGGTTTCTATGAGCTCCCCAGGTTTGGTTCCTGCCTTGCACCCACTGCAGTTCATCTGATATGTACTACTGATGAGAAGGAACACCACAAGGAGTATGTGCAGACTCTGTAGACAACAACCAGCTATGGGATTCCAACTATTGGGCCACTATCCAGCCCCTAACTGCCTCATGCTTACCAAATATTATCCGTCCTGTCACCCACTTTCCATACCCCAAAAAATTAAAGTTCAAGGTCATGGGCAACCTGGCAGCAATAGACACAAAGAAGGAACCAAACTTAAATGTGTTAACAGTTGATCACACCCACACTCATTCATACCTCGTAAAATTAGTCTCATAAATTAATCCAATACACGCATCTTTGGAAAACCCGAATGAATTCAAGGGAAAACAAGGTAGGAATGTATAGACATCATAGACAATTACCAAGCTGCCATGCTTGTCTGGATTTTACTGGTGCCTAAAAACTAACACTCACAGGAAAACTCTGGCTCCAAATTGTTTAACTATGTTGGTTTAGAGGATTAAATGCTTTTATACCTTTCAGTTCAGCCCGTTTCTCGAAGCCAGGAAAGGTGTAGACATAAATGCTGGGATTAAGCCTTTGCTCTGAGAAGGCCACAACCTCACTTTTTCCATGCACGGCAAAGGCTCCGATGCTCCCACTTGGACACTGCAGAATATGTTTTTCCTTCGTTTCTGTGTTCTTGAAAATGACGAAGTTCCCACAAGGGTAGCAAATTGTTCTGCTGTTTGCAAATGACACGTGCTGATTGGTAAAGCCCTGTACCCATCTTAAAGAAAAGAGAAAGAAAAATTATCATCGTGTCTAGCGCTTAATAATAACAATAATAATAATGATGATAAAAAATATGAGCTGTATGCAGAGTATAAAACATTTAACGATTGTAAATAAATAAATAAATAACACAGACTGATTATCGCACGTTGTTACTTGTGAGAAAGGCAAACACTGGATGAGGATCCTTTAACTTACCTTACTTCCAGGGTGCCGGAGTCGTCCATTGCCATAAGCGCATAGGTGAAAAATTAAGTCACAATCGGCAGAAAGATAAAGTTGAGTTATTTTACTGAATCCTGTTGCTGTACCGCGAATAGTTTATGCCTGTTGCTAGGGAAACGACTCTAAACGCTTGCGAAGCCACGCCCCATTGAAGCGATTGGTTGAGAGACTCACCTCGTAACACTCGGAGGACCTTGAGTGATTATTCATAAGTATCCGAACGTGAACAGCGTCGGCTAGCAGATACCATAAAAGAGCAGGGATTCAACACTTCATAAATTTGGTAGTGGTGTCCATGGTGCCCATAAAGATTAATTAATGGAAGGCTGTAATAAATGGTGAGATACCTTTAGTTTGGAATATAAGATAATTAATAGTAACTTTCTTATGTCCTGTGTTGTACATGTGTACATCTATATACTGTGTAGTATTTCGTTTTATACCAAATGTTAATTAAAATCACAAGTGCTTTTACAATGGTAGAACCCAAACGGTCGCCAAGGTAAAACTTCAATGTTATTTTGACATTTGGTACTTTAAACTTCTTAACCCAGAAGCCCACATGATGACGAACTCAAGAAAAAAACTGAGAACACGATCTTGGAAAAATGTAGCACAAAATAATCTTTTGATACTGAAAAACGAAAAACCGAGTCTCTCGATTTTTCTCATTGGAAAAATAAGTTTACAGTGTGATGTTTCGAGTACTAGTTAGAGGCAACCCCTTTTTTTCATCGATTGAACATAACCATCGGCGGCCTTCACCTGCTGGTAATCGTCATTTTTTGTGTCAATCAATTCGTCTTCGGTTATATTGTCTGATTTTGAGACAACCATGCAGTTTATTTTTTATAAAGAGATGTTCACTGTGAGTATAGTGCGCAACTTTAAAACTATTGTTTAGATATTCTATCATTTTCTCCGCCGATTTACCAGTTTCAAGAGCCGAGTTGTTCCACTCAACTTCACATTAGAAGCGATATAGAAAAATCTATACAATGTACAATGCATTGCAAACGTATACTTTTATATTCATGCCTGCACTGTCATGATAATGCAAGTAAAGGAAACACAGTGCTCGAGCTGGCTTGTTTGAAGATTACAATGTTTCTGTAAATGCACAAATCAGTAAATTATTTATTCTTGATTTTGCAAGTAAAGCAAGAAAAAAGACGTTCCTTCTGTACAATTTCGACATGGTTAGTATGTTATCGCAAGGGGGCAGAATTGTAAAGGTTATGTTTAAAATGATTCTTTCGTGCCGTGATATGACGTTAGAACATAAGAATATCCTGATGACTGCTATGAATTGACATTCTCGCAGTATCACTATCACAGGTTCATCCCAATAACAGACTTGTTTATTAAACAACAATATACAGCAACACTGTACTACACAAATGGGGCGTATTGGGGTGTATTGGCAAGGTGGGTGAGATGGAATAGGAGTCAGGTGGAGGTCTTTGTTTCTTGGTGCAAAGAGAAGTCTGCAGCTCACCAGAGGAATTGGTTAAGATGTGGAGCTGGTGCACCCCTACAGATATTTGGCTAAACAAGTCTAGTAACATAGAGATGATATAAAAGAAATGGCAGATCAGACCTCCAGCATAACCTGTCATCTATGGGGGCGGAGCGAAACCTTTAGATTCGTCAAAAATTTCGATCTCTGGTTTTTTGATGGACCTTGGCGTTTCAGGATCCCCTGATACCGAAAACATCGACATCTCAATGATGGGTGTGTGTGTCTCACAGTTTCTCGGGATGGTCTAGAACTAAAATGGCTGGACGGAAAAATACCAAACTCGAAACTTAAGCCTGTTATGAAATGACAATATGCTGATTAGTTTTTGAGTCAAATCGAGAAAGAGAAAGAGGCACTGTAGAGGAACCCTCAAATACCGAAATTCTGCAATTGATTATAAATTCTTTTCGTCAATTGCAATTGTAATGACCTATTTTGTGATCGGAAAGATCAGCATCAGAGTGGTAATTACTGAAATGTTATAGAATCATCCATCCATCCATTGTCTAACCCGCTGAATCCAAATACAGGGTCACGGGGGTCTGCTGGAGCCAATCCCAGCCAACACAGGGCAGGAACCAATCCTGGGCAGGGTGTCAACCCACCGCAGGACACACACAAACACACCCACGGGCCAATTTAGAATCACCAATCCACCTAACCTGCATGTCTTTGGACTGTGGGAGGAAACCCACGCAGAGATGGGGAGAACATACAAACTAGTGATGGGAAGTTCGGATCATTTTACCGACTCAGACCTTTGAGTCTCGTTCAGCAAAATGAATGAATCTTTTTTCAAGTCATTTCGTTCATTTTAGCAAAATATAATTAAAATGTTACCTGTTACCTCCCTAACACATCTACTGCTTACACAAATGTTGATCACAATAATTAATCAATTAATTTATTTGTAACAGGATTATTTATCTATAAAATAACACACCACAGATCCTCAAGAAACAGTAACAAAATCATAGTGACAGAAATTGACAGACCTTTTTTATTTATAAGAAAATGCGTTTTAGATATTTTTGATAATTTTATGATCATTTCTAAATATGATCCAACATACAACAAATGGAATTTTACGTTAGTATTTGACTGAGGTACTGAGCCGGTAAGTGGTCACGTGACAAAAGAACGAACGACTCGAAAGACTCGAGGAACGAACTAATCAATTCTCTTTCTGGCTCAGACTGCATAGGTTAAGCTTAAGGGGCTGTCACGTGATGAACAAACGACTCGAACCCGAAGACTCGAGAGATGAACTAATCAATTCTGTTTCCGGCTCAGACTGAGTTGGTTAAGCTTATTCCAATACTGAAACTATAGGAAGTTGCGCAAATGCGCATGTGCGACTGAAAGAATCACTCCCACGAGACGACTTGTTCTTCCCGAGTCACATTAAAGATTCGTTCAAAATGAACGAATCGTTCAAGAACGACCCATCACTAATACAAACCCGGGTCTCCTAACTGCGAGGCAGCAGCGCTACCACTGCGCCACCGTGCCACCCATGTTATAGAATAGTTTGGGTAATTTGGTTCCTACTGACACTCATGACCGAATTGTTTTTTTCTTAGGAGACTACAATATTTTAACGTGGATAGTCATATCCTCTTTAATAAAACCCCTGTGTGCGTCCAGGTGTCCGTGTGTGTGTCTTCTGGTGAAGTGCGCATGCGCGGGGCCACACGGCACGTGTTTAGTCTCTTCCTGTGCATTCTCTGTGCAGAGAGAGAGACAGACACACACACAGGCGCATGAGAGACACACACACACACGCCCGCGCGAGAGACACACTCACACACACAGGCAGGCCCGCGTGGGGGACAGACACGCATGCAGGCATGTACACACACAGGCGCATGTGTGCATTGTTGCAATGTTACTTTTCTTGGTTGTTTATTAAATTACGGATTTTTCAAATGTTCATTTTTTTCCCCTGTGCTTAAAACTCATTAAAAAAGGTGTTTTTAGCGAGCGGGTCGTAAGGCTATAGCGCAAATTCTTGCAGTGTTAGTTTTCTCTGTTGTTCAAGGTTTTCTTAGTGTTATTCAATGTTTTTACATTTAGTTTACTATTACCTGTGCTTTCTATGGTATAATTAACTATATTTGTGCTTAAAATCTTAAAAAAAATACATATTTACATACAGTTCATACGGTCTGGAACAGATTAATTGTATTTACATACAATCCTATGGGGGAAATTACTTCGGTTCCACCGAGGTTCCACTACTGTCAGACAAAATTACAGGCATTTTACGGAAATACAAACCAGTATTACTGAGAGAGAAAATTAAAGGTACACAATACAGTGACGCATATTACAGCCACATACAAGGTCCCTTGCCATTTAATATAGACTGTTCCTACTGATGCTTATACACTACTGTTCTAGCGCCCATTATTGTCTTTTATATTTTTTATAACTGAGCAATTTCTACAGTTTGGTTTGCTGTTCCAGTAGCATCAGTGAATCACCAAGCTATTTAAGAAGGCAGACTCAGTTATAGGATGCACTCTCAACCCACTAACTACTTTTGAATAGCAAATCATTCAGCAGAAGTGTGTCAAGAAATGCTACTTGGGCTCCATCATAATACAGCAATATTCCTGCATAATGCCTGCTTTTAGGAAAATTCTGAAGGACTGGGTAATGGCAAATATTATTTCAGAAAGCATTTGATAAGGTGCCACCTGAGAGGCTGGACATCAAACTAAAAGAAGTGGGAGATCAGAGTGTGGTGTGCAGATACAAAAAGCAGAGGGTTACAGTGCGAGGAGCCCTATCAGACTTGGCTGATGTTAAGAGTAGTGCCACTCAGGGGTCAGTGCTCCGGCTGCTGCTATTTTTTAATACAGTATATATAGAATGATTTGGATAGGAATATAAGTAACATGCTGGTTAAGCATGCAGATGATACCAAACAAGGACTTGAACAGCATACAAGCTTGGGCAGATTTGTGGCAGATGAAGTTTAATGTCAGTAAATGTAAAGTATTACACATAGGAAGTAAAAATATGAGGTTTGAATACACAATTGAAGTTCTGAAAATTGAAAGTACACCTTATAAAAGGGATCTAGGAGTCATAGTGGACTCATCACTATCGACTTCAAGACGGTGTTCTGAAGCTACCAAGAAGGCTAACAGAATGTTCAGTTATATGTCACGATGTGTAGAGTACAAGTCCAAGGAGGTTATGCTTAGGCACTGGTGAGGCCTCATCTGGAGAGTTGTTTGCATTTTTGGTCTGCAGACTACAAAAAAAAAACATCGATGTACTTGGAAAAGTCCAGCGATGAGCAACTAGATTGATTACAGGAGTGCAGGGAATGAGTTACGAGGAAAGGAGCGGAGCCTGTTAAGTTTAAGCAAATGAAGATTAAGAGGTGACATGACTGAAATGTTTAAAATTATAAAGGGAATTAGGACAGTGGATCGAGACAGTTACTTTAAAATGAGTTCATCAAGAACACGGGTAAACTACTCACAAACATTTTTATTTACACAAAGAACCTTAGTCACATGGTATAAGTTGGCAAGTAGTGTGGTAGACAGTAGGACTTCGGGGACCTTCAAAGCTAGACTTGATGTTGTTTTGGAAGAATTAGGCAGATAGGACTGGCTAGATTTGTAGGGCTAAATGGCCTCTTGTCATCCAGATTGTTCTAATGTTCTAATGCTGTCTCCACCTTTAGCCAAACCAGAGAAGTATTTTCTTCTTTTTGTATCTCTTGTGTGTGTTTCAGGCGAGTTGGGTTGTTGTTTGTTATACTATTTCTATATTTCTTGAGCTTCCTGCCCATGGAATGAATACAGTACTAAATAAATAAAGTACTATATATCTAGCCTAGGGGCGGCACGGTGGCGCAGTGGTAGCGCTGCTGCCTCGCAGTTAGGAGACCCGGGTTTGCTTCCCGGGTCCTTCCTGCATGGAGTTTGCATGTTCTCCCCGTGTCTGCGTGGGTTTCCTCCCACAGTCCAAAGACATGCCGGTTAGGTGGATTGGTGATTCTAAATTGGCCCTAGTGTGTGCTTGGTGTTTGTGTGTGTCCTGTGGTGGGTTGGCACCCTGCCCAGGATTGGTTCCTGCCTTGTGCCCTGTGTTGGCTGGGATTGGCTCCAGCAGACCTCCGTGACCCTGTGTTCGGATTCAGTGGGTTGGAAAATGGATGGATATCTATTTCACTTTCCTATTTTCAAAACTGATACAAACTGGGAACAAAATGTGATTGGCCAATGCCGTTCCAACCTGGACATTGTCACCATCACAGCATCAGCAATTGTAGTTACACGTGTATGGGTTTCCAGTTTTTTTTTATTTTCCTAGAAAATCCCCATCAGGCAGGCTGCAGACCTCTCCCATTCAAGCATCTAGTCCCATCTAACCTGCTGCCACTCCTCACACATCTTGCCCTGTCCTGCCTCAAAACGCTCTCTGCACTCTGCTACAATATTTGCTCAATGACGGGCGTTGAGTTGATATGTTTTGACATGTTTTTTTTTCATCGACGCCCCACAATTTTGATTTTCAGTTTTTCAGGTTACCATTTGGTGTATTGACTTAAAGACTACAAATCTATGAGTTGTTATGACAGGAATAACTTTTTGCAGAAACAGTTGAGATTATAAATACAGAGTGTATACTGTAGAGGACAATGCAGAGGATGTTTTTAGTTTAAGTTATAAAAATGATTTGGTTGAAAACGTAACTAAGTTGTTGGTTACATAAACAAAAAGTGTTACGTTAACAGAACTACCAGACACCTCGGAATTAGGAAAACCTAACTATAAATGGACTTATGAAAATGACACAATACAGTAGCTAGTTTAGAGCTGGACAATACACCTTATGTGAAAGACTTGAGAGTCCCGATACTAAGATTGTGTGTTTGTTTTTTGTACATTTTATAATTTTCCCCTGCCCTCATGTCTGTTCTGTATTTATGTTTATTTAATATTTGTAGTGGTGTCCTGACCTCTTTTCTTATTAGTTTGTAATTCGAGATAGCAGGTATAACCTGAAGAGCTTTATACTGTATATTCTACCTGCATGCTTCAGATCTGTGTTGTCTTTGAGAAATTCATCTTATGGCTTTTTTTGGTATTTTGACATTTTTAGTATTCTTGCCAGAAGTGTTTGTTCTTATTATGAAGAGCAACAGTATGGTGGATGCCAGCTGCTGTTTTTAAATGTGTTCAACAAGAAAATGGAGGTACAAATGGAAAATGTTTAAAGATTCATTTTATCCATCCATTTTCTAACCCGCTGAATCCGAATACAGGGTAACGGGGGTCTGCTGGAGCCAATCCCAGCCAACACAGGGCACAAGGCAGGAACCAATCCTGGGCAGGGTGCCAACCCACCGCAGGACACACACCAAGCACACACTAGGGCCAATTTTAGAATCGCCAATCCACCTAACCTGCATGTCTTTGGACTGTGGGAGGAAATCCATGCAGACACGGGGAGAACATGCAAACTCCACGCGGGGAGGACCCGGTGAAACGAACCCGGGTCTCCTAACTGCGAGGCAGCAGCGCTACCACTGTGCCACCGTGCCGCCCAGATTCATTTTACCCAAAACTTAGAGTTTTTACTTTACACAGTGAGCCGTTGATACATGGAATACATTTTACTAGTCAGTGTAGTTAGCAGAAGTATTTTGTGAACCTTTAAAACCTTCCCTGATGATATTTTGCAGATTTAAAAAATTGGGATTAATGATATATGGCCTTAGTTTACATTATAATGCCCTTGTATTTTTTTAAAATATTAATGTCACATGATTTTATAAAAAACAACAGTGTTTTGAACTGCATATTTGCTTTTGTTACAGTTCATAAATATAATCTTCAAGGAAAAAATCAGCTTTAACTTTTAAATTTGGTTTACAATACCATGTAAATCTGTTACACAGTAGAAACATTTTCACATCCGCATTCTTTTGAAATCCTTGTTACGCAACTCTTTGCAAATATTTTTTCAGCGCCGAGATGTCAGCTTTCTAGACCTTTCTTCCTAAAGCTGCCTGTGGGACTCCATTGGCTCTGAAACTCAAACCCAGACGGAGTATCTGCCCGTTCTCTGTTGCTTTTCATTTGTTCTCCCTTCATTCATGAGTTACATTAGCAGCTATTCACTGAGATTGTACTGTCACTCTCTGCAGCTATACTAACGAATCTCTGCCTTTTACCCTGCTTTCTTTGTTACCTTGGAATACACAGTTCTTTACAGAGTTTTTTACTATATATTTACTATGTAAAATTTGCCCAATATATTTTCAAACCTCCTCCTGGTATTCTCTCCACTCAGGACTGGTTTCTGTCTTGAACCCAACATTGCAGGGTTGGTTCTGGCCTGTCAACCTGAATTGGATTAAGTGGTTTTAAGAATGCTTTATATTATATATATTTTTGCATTCATACCATTATGAATTACTTATTATTAGAAAATTATCACTGATTTTTTTTTAATATGTAACATAACTGTCAGAAGGGGACTTTTTTTTCAATTTCCTGGGTTATCCTGTAACTGCTTATTGTGATGGCTGTCTACAGGATATCGGTATTTACTGAGGATTTCTGTATTTACCTGACTTGGAAATTAACATGTTTGACAATACTGGTTTCTAAACAGCAGATCTGCAGTCATTAATAGTTGGTAACAATACATTTTGTTAACTTGTTTTTTTATTATTTGTTAAACCCAGGAACTTTAGATGTGCCATTGTTTAATCTGATTGTCCAGAACTGATAATTGCAGGGACTGAAGGAGATTTAAGCTCTGGCCAGGCGAAGGCAAAGGAAGGGGACGGTCCACTCAGAAAGCTGCCAAGACACTCGGACAGAGCACAGGGGCTCGTAGGCAGACGAGGGTACCTGGCTGGCACGACATGAGGCACAAGGACGGCAACACTTACTTCCAGGGAGGAAGAGACAGCTGCACAAGGAGACACCAGTTGTGGGTCCAGCGAGAGAGGGAAGCCGCATGAAAGGACCGAGCAAAGCTGGAAGACGAGAAATAAGGTGTGCCTAGGTGACAGCAACACAAGGAGCCCAGAGTGGAAAAAAGGAACGACGAAGAGACGCTGACAGGGATTCCACAATTTTGACAAAACTTCTGTTGGAAAACGAGTGTCCGGTGAACAGAGTGCATCCATGGACAGTTGAACAATTAAGTGTTGGGGTAACACAGAGAACAAACTGGACTCTGCACCACTAAAGGTTTTATCCTCCAATTCTTGTTTTTAATGGACTTTTAGAGTGTGGACTGTGTGCTTTCCTTTCTAAAAAAGGAATTTTCTTCCTGATACTGTTAGATTTGGTTTATGTTCATTTATTTTTTTAATGTACTTATGATTGTCTGGTGTAATAGAAGTTACTGTTGCTTTTCCTGAAATTACTTTCATTGTGTGCTTACTCACCGCCCAATTTAAAGAAACCTGTGTGCTATTATTGGTAAATTTCAGGAGTTCCCAGTCTCTTAATAAAACTGGGTGGCGTAGTCGGATATTTTAACGGTCTCTAGGTTAGATTACCTGTAAGTGTGACCAGACACTTGTCACATAACTCTCCAAACCTATTTAATCCAATGCAGGATCGTCAAGGGCCAAAGTCTTTCCCAGCAGCATTGCACATGTTATTGTGAGTGTGTTTGATAGTGGGCCCTGTGATGGACTGCCTTCTTATCCAAGGCTGGCTCCTGCCATAAATCAAGTGCTGCTAGGACAGGTTCCAGTATCCCATGACCATGAATTGGATTAAGTAGGTTTGAGAATGTTATGACACCGACATAATCAAATAATAATAAGGATGGTACAGTGATTAGCACTGTTGTCTCACAGCCCCAAGTGCTTGGGTTATTTCCCATCCCACACAGTTCATGTAGAATACTCTGTGGTTGTGTCAGTTTTCTCTGGATACTCCAGCTTCCTTTCATATACCAAAGATACATAATTTAAGTTAACTGTAATCTCTGTGATTAGCTGATTGCTGTCCTGCCAAGTGTTGGTTCCTGCCTTTCAGATGTTGCCACTAGGATTGTCTTTACCTACAATGGTAACCTGAAATGAACATCACGGTTAAAAAAAAATGGATGGAACTAAATATAACATTCATAAACTCACTTAATCCAGTTAAGGGTTGTGAGAAGTCAGAGTCTATCCTGGCAGCACTGGACACAAAGCAGGAGCCAACCATAGACAGGGTGCCAGTCCATTGTAAATTCATTCATGCACTCTCATTCAGTTTCCAATATTAATTTCTAATCAACCTAACGTGCATATTTTTGGGGATGTGAAGAAAAGAAAAATAATTTGGGTAAAGAATTCAAATCCATGCGACTCAATCAGTGCCACACTACTGTTCACGGATGGACAAAGATTATTATAATAATACAGTAATGCAGTTTTATAATAATAATTTGGAACAGTTTTAAGCATTTATGCAATGTCATTGAGCAGCTCACATATGCTTTGTCATTCTTTACACAAACAACGCCCACTCCAGATTGATTGATAAAGACGAGTCAGTGGAAGGCATTTGTGTCGGCGTATGCGTTAAAAAGTGCAGAAGGCGTCGCCTTTAACACAAGGGGCGGGATGCCTGCATAAAAGAGCACTTGAGGTTGCCGTTGTCCTTCAGAGGCTCTTGACGACTTTTTTTTTTACGGTATGTATAGTCGCGTTAATGCTGTTTGGTTTTCGCTCCGAGTATGAGAAGTTTTGACTTGTTTTAAGATTTTTCGTTGTCATCTTTTGTAGGTGTGAAGGCTCTTTTACCTTTGCTCATTTTTTAAGGAAATGGCTCCATGCGAAAAGTGTATCCCCAAAGGTAATTCTTTTCATTTTAAGTTTTTAGTTGTAGACAGTGAACTGTGGTGTTAATTAATGGGCTAAGTTACCGTGTGTAAATACAAAATGTGTCGGTTTTACTCAGTTTTTTTTTTTTTCTGTGACTCCGATGGTACCTCTTTTCTGTAGCCAGAATGGGGGCGCTGTCTGCAGGTGTAGCGCGACGGCGGAAGAGAGCAAGTCCCGTGTCCGGAGCTCCGTCCGCGCGCTCACCTCTGACAGCACGGAGTCCCCGGTCGGTCCGCTAACGAGCAGCGCGCTGGTGCGGTGGGTGGTCCGCGTGGCCGTGGAAAATTGCAAGCGCCGGGACAAGATGTGATAGAAAGTGAATAGTCTGTGTAGCTGAGGCGGCGAATCATTATGAGTAAACTGGGGTACGGCTGTGTTTCGTTAGCTAATTGGACAAATTAACACGTTGAAAGTCGGAATGATAAGGAGTTAAACTTAACGGGAGAGGACCACCGAGTTGCAGGTGCTCCGGTTTGGCCGTTTATGTGTATTGTGCAAAGAGCACACCAGTTTTAACTTGTGGAAGACTTAATATGGCGTGTTATCCGGTATTGAATTGCTGTCCTCGCCTTAGCGTCGAGCCAGCAAACGGAGTCCGCTTGTTTACATTTCTGTCATTGATAGGAGTGCTTGCGGGTCACTCTCCTCTGCCGTTAGCTGACTGAACCGAGCCATCTCCCTTCCCCGATCTCCACCTTTTCCTCCGTTTCCACGCTATTGTATTGTCCCGCAAAAGCTGTGCAAACAAAGAAATGTCACGAAATGGTTATGAAACTCAGTAGCTGCTTCGACCTGATTGGCGGGCACGCCACTGTGGGTGGAGCCTGAGATAACGATCATGGCTTGCATAAATGCCCATACATCCACTGCTAGAATCTGCATTAAGTGTTTTGTGATCACATTTATATATAAAAACATATTTTACAAATTGTGGCATCTGTATAACAATGCAAATTTGAAAAAGCACTGTGCTAACAAGAAAAAAAATTCCCACCCGTTGTAACCCCCTCACCCCTTTACACCCACCCAGTGAGATCTATAATATTACTAAGTAGAGAGGACCAATCCTTATTGTCTGTGTTAGAAAGTAGTATTTTTGTATTAAAGGTCACTAGATGCTGTGAGAAAATAAGTAATCTTCTGTTCCTAATTTTATTTTTAGTATTAAAGAAGTTTAAACAACCCTCCACTTTGTCTTCTTGAGCATTTTTCCCAGTTTTACATCATGTGCTCAATCCAATCTCATACTGATTTGTATGTGAAGCTGTCTTTGTGTCATGTCATATTTTTTTCAATAGCATCTTTTGATTAAAAAAAATACTTTACAAAGTGCTTTACAATATGTCAAATAAAAAGCTGCAAGATAAAAAATGAAAATGGATAAGAATGAATAAATGACCAATCAAAAACTCTATACCAGGATAAATCAACACATGTCGAGTTTTGAAAGCCTGTTTCCAGTTCATGGATAGCTCTATAGGTATATAATGGTGTGTGCACAGGTGCGTCTACAATTCAGAAGCTCATTCGTGGCTTAGCACATTCCATTTTTATTCACAAGCATTTTCTACAGGTGGTTTATTTAATATTTTAGTTAAAATAGATTCTTGTACGTTTCTGATATGGTTTGCTGTTTTCAGTGTTGGTTGTCATAGATGGCTGGTAATTCATTTCTGCCATCACTACAAACTACATAGGATTAAAGGAGTCGGAGTCGGGGGGGGAAGCAAGTGAGGAAACAGAACAGCATTAATCCCATTAAAGGGAAGAAGTGCTAAAGATTGGTTGCAGCCAGGATCAGGGTGTACAATATCCTCGCTTGGATCAACTGTACCATATCCATCCATTTATCAATATCCCAGTGAGAAACCCAATTGATTGCTGCTGATAACTCCAGAAGGATCCGATTAATAAAGGAAGACTACCATCCAGAAAAAAAGAACTGGGAGATTTCCAGCAAGAAGCAAGGACCATATTAGCAGAGATTGTCTCCAATGCAAGAAGCCTCAGCTGGGTAAAAGATAAATGAATGAATTGACATAGCAGAGTTAAAGCACTGACAAGCCATGAAAAGTAATTATTGGCAAGGATTGTTTTCTAATTAAGCAACTGGGTTGGAACAAAAACCCGCAGCCCTCCAGAAATGACTTTGCCCACCCTGGTTCAGGCAGTCTCTAGAAGGCTATTCTAATAGTGTAGAGGAAAGTCAAGCAAAATGACCCCCTTATTGGCTAACTAAAGATTCCAATATGCAAGATTTTGAGGTCACTCGGATCCCTTCTTCAGGCCTTTTTAAATTGCATAATATTGCACACAGCGCATCCATAATCTGATCCCATAATAACACTGTCTTTCATGTAGACTAGTCAGATGGATGTTACTTGATAAATCACAAATACAGCCTAAATTAACTAGACTTTAGTTTTTCAATGCTTTGCTGTTGTCCATATTTTATTTTTTTTTTTTTCCCCTCAGACAAGCTTTGGATTCTGATGTTGTATTTTCGAAAACGTAATATTTCTGGGACTGTGCCTTGGTGTTCAGTTTTTCCAAGTAATTTCCCTGTTAAAATACACTGCTCATAAAAATTAAAGGAACACTTTAAAGAAACACATTAGATACATCAGATCTCAATATGAAGTTGGATATCTATACAAATAACGACAGGGCAATGCCTTAGGAACAAAAGGATGCCAAGTCTTTTAATGGAAATAAGTTTTCTGCCTACAGAGGGCTCAATTGTGTAGACACCCTAAAATCAGAGTGAAATGAAGATGTGGCAGGCTAGTCCATTTTTTCAAAAACTTAATTTCTGCTACTCAAAATGCTTTTCAGTATCTTGTGTGGCCCCCACGAGCTTGTATGCATGCTTGACAACGTCGGGGCATGCTCCTAATGAGACGACGGATGGTGTCTTGTGGCATTTCCTCCCAGATCTGTATGAGGGCATCCCTGAGCTGTTGTACAGTCTGAGGAGCAACCTGGTGGCGCCTAATGGACCGAAACATAATGTCCCACAGATGTTCTATTGGGTTTAAGTCAGGGGATCGTGAAGGCCATTCAATTGTTTCAATTCCTTCATCCTCCAGGTACTGCCTGCATACTCTTGCCACATGAGGCCGGGCATTGTCGTGCATTAGGAGGAAACCAGGACCTACTGCACCAGCGTAGGGTCTGACAATGGGTCCAAGGATTTCATCCTGATACCTAATGGCAGTCAAGGTGTCTTTGTCTAGCTTGTAGAAGTCTGTGCGTCCCTCCATGGATATGCCTCCCCAGACCATCACTGACCCACCACCAAACTGGTCATGCCGAATGATGTTACAGACAGCATAACATTCTCCATGGCTTCTGCAGACCCTTCAACGTCTGTCACATGTGCTCAGGGTGAACCTGCTCTCATCTGTGAAAACACAGGGTGCCATTGGTGGACCTGACAATTCTGGTATTCTATGGTAAATGCCGATCGAGCTCCACTGCGCTGGGTTGTGAGCACAGGGCCCACTAGAGGACGTTGGGCCCTCAGACCACCCTCAAGAAGTCTGTTTCTGATTGTTTGGTCAGAGACATTCACACCAGTGGCCTGCTGGAGGTCATTTTGTAGAGCTCTGGAAATGCTCATCCTGTTTGTCCTTGTCCAAAGGAGCAGATCCCAGTCCTGCTGATGGGTTAAGGACCTTCTATGGTCCTCTCCAGCTCTCCTAGAGTAACTGTCTCCTGGAATCTCCTCCATGCCCTTGAGACTGTGCAGGGAGACACAGCAAACCTTCTGGCAATGACACGTATTGATGTGCCATCCTGGAGAAGTTGGACTACCTGTGCAACCTCTGTAGGGTCCAGGTATCGCCTCATGCTACCAGTAGTGACACTGACTGTAGCCAAATGCAAAACTAGTGAAGAAACAGTCAGAAAAGATGAGGAGGGAAAAATGTCAGTGGCCTCCACCTGTTAAACCATTCCTGTTTTGGGGGTCATCTCATTGTTGCCCCTCTATTACACCTGTTGTTAATTTCATTAACACCACAGCAGCTGAAACTGATTAACAACCCCCTCTGCTACTTTACTGACCAGATTAATATCCCATATGTTTCATTGACTTTATGCTATACTCTGATTAAAAAGTGTTCCTTTAATTCTTTTGAGCAGTATATATTGACCATATAAAGGCTGCTTGATTATTTGCTAAATGTGTTGCATGGACCTGTAATACATTCTAGCGGTTGGTCATTTCTTAAAATTCCTGAATAGCATTATCAATTCACAGTACCCAGAAAGCTTGGGTGCTTTTTTTTTTTTTTGGCTTACTTCATGGATGAAGTCTCACCTTGTTGGATGTCACTGTTTCTATTGAGCTTGGAAATAGTTGTCTTTACAAAACATCACATTCTCAGACCCTCCTAATTCAGCAAAGGACCATGGAAGGTCTGTTAATGTGGTCTAAAAGACAGTAAGCTTCTGATTTCAGAAAACTGTCTGCAGCTGAAAAATATCTTAAGACCCCTGTTAAACATATAAAGGAGTGTCGCATGTGCAGAACTCGCATTACGTGTGTTTAAAAATAAACCAAACCTGCTGCAAGGAAGAACCTTTTTGTAAAATCAGATTAGACATTGACCTTTGGGGGGGAAACAATTGTATGAGTGCTTTGTTGTTCATTTTCAGCAGTAGTGTTGGAGTTATTGAGAGGTTGAAAGTACTGGCAGCTATATTCATGAAAATAATGAATTGCAAAACATCCAAACCAGTAAATGTGCGTAACATCACAAGCACGGCATCTGACTGTGTGTCTAAATGAATAACTAAAGTAAGTTAAAATTACTGTCTTATTGGAAATGCAAACATGCCTTTCCAAAATATAGCCACAATGTTAAACATGATATGCATGGGCCATAAATGTTTATGTAAACTCTGTTTGCTGTTCTGCCATAAAGTGATGCGATAGTCAAAATGACAACCATATCACAGCAGACAGAAGAACTCCTCAAACGTATGGAGCCAAGTAGCTGCTGCTGTCGACGTATATCTGTATTGAAGAAGACACAAAGTACAAATGAATCGTTAAGCTTCCATTACATAGGACTACTGCGTTCCTGCGTTTTTTATTTATCCTCGGCATGGAATTTTTTTTTTTTTTTTTGCTTTCTACCTGAAACCCCAGCCATTCAAAGTTCATGGACTAGAGACTATATGCCTGTGGGCATAGCCTTTGCAGCGGTGGAATTTGCCGTTCTTCACTGCAAACTTTTTTACAAGTTGTTCCCAGACATGTATTCTCATTTGAGAATCACATCTGACCAGACTAGACTAGTAAAGTAAATACATTCAATTATATTTTGTAACCAAATTATTGATCCTGTTTGGGATTTGAGAGATTTGATCCGGTTTAAGGGCTGCTAATGGCCCAATTAAGTAAACTACCAAAGAATGCAGAAATTGTACTACAGTGCCTTGAATTTCATAAATACCTCCGAGTTTATCTGTTGCTTTTCAATAGTTTTACTGTCCATTCACACAAGTGTGTGTCATCAGCAAAAAGCTGAAATTGCTATGTTGTGAAGAAGGGGGCATCAGTATTCAAAAATGTAAATGTACTTGCTGTCTTTCTTTTACAGAATCTGCACCCCCAGGTAGGGTTGCTGAAGGACTGGTTAGACTGTATAGCATGAGGTTCTGTCCGTATGCCCAGAGAGCCAGGCTGATCCTTGTAGCAAAAGGCATCAAGTAAGTCTCTCTGCACAGACTAAATGGAGATTTGTTGATGTACATAACAGCCCAATCCGTGTGTGTTTTTTCCTTAATAATGAAATAAGAAACGGAAATTCTATTGTCATGTTTTGATGCATCACCTGATTTTCATTCTTAGGCATGAGACCATCAATATTAATCTGAAGAATAAGCCTGACTGGTTCTTTGAAAAAAGTCCATTTGGTTCAGTCCCAGTAATAGAATGTCCCAATGGAAAGGTGATCTACGAGTCTGCAATCATCTGCGAGTATCTGGATGAAGCATTTCCAGAAAAAACGTTGATGCCATCTGATCCATATGAGAAAGCCAAGCAAAAGATGCTTCTTGAACACTACTCTAAGGTAAGAGAAATGCATGTGATGTGAAAATAAAATACTAAATGATAACCTGTAAAGAACCTATTGAGAAAAACGGGTGTTTTTTTGGCAGTCAAATAAGTGTAGTTGTCTGATAGATGGCAGTCTTGTTTCTAGATAGATTAATAAATAGGCTTAGTAGTAGTATTTAAGTGTGTGTTGTGTTTTTTTTGGTTCCCCCCAATAATAACTTTTGCTTGGCTTATTGTGGTGAGGGTTTTTGTGGCGACATACCAACCAAGATGGGCAGCATAGCGCACCAGCTTCTTCCAGTCACTCCCAGGCCAGAGGAATGATCTAATCCCTTGAGTCTGATGTAGGCCTGCTTCTAGGTCTTCTCCTAGTTGTCTCTGTCCCATACAGTGGCCAAACAAAGCTCAAACCACATGAACTAGCTTCTAAAGAGGCAGTAATTTGACGAAGGTCCTGATCTCTTCACTCGGCAGCTCTGCACCTGAAGTTCATTTCAGCTTCTTTTTCTTCATAACTATCTATAAAATCAGTCGAAAGCACTGCATTTCAGTTCTTTGAAAGAATATTTGATATTCTTTCCTTATTGCAGTAGAAAGTGAGTGAAAAAAGCCTCTGAAGATTTAAAGTTAAGCATTTGTGAAATTACACTCTTACAACCAGTAACCACCAATGTATGATTCTGTTTGTCTAAATGTAATTAAAAGTTGTGATTGTTCAGAATATTTTCCTTTGCCGTTTGGAAAAAATCTAGTATGGAGTGAGGTTCGTTGATGAAAATAAAATTTAAAGCCTTCTGCTCAGCTAACCTTAATGTTCTTGACGACAAACATTTAGTAATTGTTGTTTAAAATACTATATACTTATTAAAACAAGATTTCTAGGAAAATATTACCTGCTTCAAGTCATGTTAGCGGTAAGTAAAACTCCATTTTGTACTACCGGTCAAAAGTTTTAGAACACCTCGGTTCTGGGTCTTCCAGATCTTTCTATCAAGAGTTTCTTCCAGTTTCCAATTGCCTTTTGGATTGTGTAGGACACCACTGTACTCGCTGACACTTTTTGATTATTTAATTTTTTTTTTCTTTTTTCTTTTTCAGTTTCTCTAAATGAACGGCCTACAGTTCTAAGAGTAATAATGCTCTGTCTCATTAATTTAATCGCCATTATCACTGTGTAGTAACGGTCTGTTCCAGCTCCGCTTTAAGACAGAGAGGATTTTTAAGTAATCAACAGAAGTTGTGGCACCCGTGAAAATTGTTTTGTTTATCTTGCAAGGCTTTTTATTTACTTTATTTTCTGCAGAACATCTGTAGTAAACAGATCTGCTAACCTCTTAGGTCTTTGTGAATTTCACAAATGAAACAATTACATGTACTTAATCAAAATGACCTGTGGTCCTGTCATTGAGGTGCTCCACTTAATACTGTCTGTGTATTTTACAGAACTGCAATATTATGTACACTTTAGGCTGCAGAGGTGGTGTTTTGGTTTCATTCAGATTAATAAAGGTCACTTTAATTATACTAGGGAGTTCACTCTCTGCTCGCTTCATTTGCCAACCTCCCCGCCTGAGCTACACGCCAGCAACTTTGCGTCTCCGCCACACGCATATGTGGATTTCACTTTCACCAAACTACAAAATTTTTAATTTTCGCGGATACGCCTCTTAATTGGGAAGAAACGCTACTTGTCCCTGATGGCAACACGAATTAGACGATCTAAAAGTCTCCGACTTAGTTTAAATCTGAACGATATATTCAATCTTTTTTTTTGCTGTTCCGTTTTGTTTACGCTAATGCAATCTTTACTAATATTTTTTTGAGACTTTTGAATCGTACTTCCATTATCTCTAATCTGCTCTGCATGTGTACCGAGCCAACATTTTTGAATTCTTGACAACGTTCTACTTTGTCATCTACTCTTTGTCTTATTTCCAGCCCCGGGCGTGGTTAAATCTCTTGGCACAAAGTCTCATCTTGCGGGACATGAAAGTATCTCTCTGAGAAAATCACGTCTCCTTCCAAGATATATATTTTTTTTTTTTTAATTTAATAGAGAGAAATCTGCCCTTAAGCAGCACGCTTCCTGTCAAATTTGTGCACCCTGCTTTTTCTATCAGTACTGCCAAGCTGCAGCAGAACTCTGGCCACCTGCATATGAAAAAGAGAAGCTTGCCGATTGACAATAAACAAACTTATTAATGTGTACCTGAAGATGAATGGTATCAAGTCTCTAAAACTCAACTATTCAGTTCTTGGATGTGTTGTGCAAATAGTTAAGACGACAGTGAAAATCCCCCACACTGTTCTATAATAACTCAAGAGATTTTTAAATCCTGTGTTTAGCATTCAATACTAAGAGTAATTTGTTTTAATAGGTTATGCCTACTTAATAATAATTCTTTGCATTTATATAGCGGTTTTCTCGCTACTCAAAGCGCTCATCAATTGCAGGTTAAGGGTCTTACGCAGGGGCCCAACAGAACAGAGTCCCTATTGGCATTTTACAGGATTCGAACCGGCAACCGTCCAATTTGTTATACATTAGCTTCAAGGATGACTTCCTGGGTTTTGTATTGATGCATTTATGAATAGCATGCTGGGAAATGTATAACTGCTATGGTTCTCCCAAGGACAGGGTTAATTACTACTACCTCTAAAATGGTTTGGGCACAAAACCATTGTGAAGAGACTGGTCAGACACAGGTTTGAGATTAGGTGCACTGCCTCGGTAACCCCATTTATATTTTATTAATAGTAAAAGTAGGTACAAAAGCAAAAGGCCAACATCTGCTGGTAACAATAAGCACTAATACTCGGAATGACTGGAGAGGATTCCATCTGAATCGCTTTCACCCGAGGGTCAAATAAGTGTGAAGCTGGCGTCTGTTGGAGTGGGTATCTATCTGGGGTGTATTTTGGGAGGACTGCAGCGGCATGGTTGGGCATCTGGCAGCATATTTTAAAGACCAGGTTGTGAGCTACAACACTCTCGCCTCTCTTTGCAGAGTGGTCCTGCTTTCTTGGAGGTGCCCCTATGCGCATGTGTAGTGAAAATGACGACTTTGTTAAATTGGGTTCATATTTAGAAATCTCATTTAAGAGTTGCAATATAGTGCAGTGGTTGATGTTGCTGTAGGAGGCTAGGTGTGAATTCTGCCGCTCTCCTTGTGGTTTGATTTTATTTATTTTGATGGTTTTTCTCCCACATCCCAAAGATTTGTGTAATGGATTAAGTGGTGCCTCAAATCTTGATTGCTGTTAGTGAAGATGCCATGCAATTACAAAGAGTCAGGAAATTTTAATGGAAGGACATTTTACAGTACCAATTTAATTCGGATCAATAAAAAATAGTCAAGTTATAAAGCTAGTATAATTAACTACTAATAAAGAAAAATAAAGGGTGAAATAAATGGTTGTAAATAGTGTTGGTCAGTGAAATTCTCCAAAGCAATTTTCACCACCTATAGGCTGTATTAGTTGGTGGCCTTGTTCACCGAATAGTTTCTTGGTAATTCTCCCGTTGCCGCCTTAGGAGAACCGTTTTTACATTTTTTTTTTGCCCCAGTGCCCCATGATACTTTGAGACCAGCATGACATCCCAGAACTGTAGCAGCTAAGGTTCATGCAGGTGTACTGTAAGACCATTACAGAGCTGCTTCAAGCATGCGTGATGTCACCACCCAATCAATACTCCATCAGTCCACTCTGTATGGTGTGTGATTTATTTTTTTAAAAAGTGCAGTATTTAAATTTGAGAAGTACATTAACTGACCATGATGAGAATATTATTCCACTGGACCTGTAACAGTGATCCCTTTTGCTCTGGCGAATTTGCTTGCATAATTTGCCATGTGGCCAACTACCATCTCAAAACAAGCCTTAAAAGGAGAGAGAAAGAAGGCAACTGCAACACTTAAAATAAAAAAAATGGAAAAAGTATTACTGTATAAAAGGTGTTTTCAATCTTCTACATAAAATAGAAAAGCGCAAAGCATCTGCAATGAGATTGGAAACAAAAAAGACATCCAAGTGACACCCAGTACTGGGCCTTCAAACACTGGAATGATTTATTTTTTGCCCACTTGTTGTATTTGGGGTCCCTTTTTAAAGGCCATGTGTCATTTTAATTCACTGAGAACCTAGTTCATTTGTGCCTTCCCCCATTTAATTCCGTGCATCTTTGTGGAGTTAGGCCAAAGTTCACCAACATTTCCATACATTTGCGAAACAAATTCTGCTGTGTTGGCTCCTCACTAGCTGTAAACTATTAGTAAAGGTTTCATCTACGTCCTGCTTCTTTTTGGTCTTCCTAATGGTTCTCTTCAATTACTAAGAAAGCAGATGTTTTTTACAGGTGTCCAGCTACCTATCGCATCCTCACACGTGGGCAGGCTTGGTTAATTGTCAAATCAGTTTGCCCTGGCGGTGTTGGGCAGAGGGCTTTGAGAGCATCCTGTGAAGCCTCCATCTTTTCCTCTTCTGCCTTATCCAGTGCCCGAGGAGCAGGCTTTAGGTGTCCTTTACCCCAATTGGCAAAAATGTGGTTTTAGTAAGAGGATATATGAAATATGTGCTGTTAAAATCCTGCCAGTGGGCTTGCATCCTGTAATAATTATAAATTTATGTGTTTTTTTTTTATTAGACCGTCCCATATTTCTATTCGATTGCAGCAGCTTTACGCAATAAAGAGGATGCATCTAAGCAGGAAGAGGAGTTCAAGAAGAAGCTTACCTATTTGGATGGGGTATGATTTTATTATCCACAGTATTTTTAAATATCTGTTGTAAGTAGAGAGTCCATAATTCCTTCAGTTAATGTTTTTACTCTTCTTTTCGTGAACGTGTACCTGTTCTTACCTAACTATGTGAAAGCTTCTGAAGTAATTCGGAGTCTCTTTCAGACATCCTACAGATACAGTGAACAGTATTTTTTGAGAGACACAGGAGTCATTGTTTAGAGTGACCACTGCAGTCTCTGTGACCTCGTACAACTTGTGCAGCCCATAGCTAAAGCTTTACATAACACTCTTGGCATTTGCTCCCTGGATACTAGGCAGCTGTAAACGGAGCAGAGGCCCGACAGCTGCTTTCTATTAAATGCAGGAGTAAACGCTGGCCCGTGATGCCATTTCCTGCTTGAGCCTAAGGCAGGATACCAGTCTGCCTGGCTGTTTATCAGTCTGAGTGGACAGGGAGGACTTTGATTTCTACATGGTCATTTTTGAAAACGATCTATATTCCAGGCACATTTCGACGCGGAAAGTCTTTTCTCTTCATTTATTTGTGACAAAAACAAATTGCCAGCTTGTGAACTTGAAAGATTGAACAGACGGTCTCGATTAAACCCCAAAACAATGTTTGGTTGGAAGTTATTTTCCTTTGCATGTTACAGGCAATATGTAATGCAAAGCCTTAGTCGATGTAATCGATGTAAAATTAAGGCAGAGCCTATGGCCTCCCATTTCTGATCTAGAAAATGATACAATAGAAAGCAAAACATCAGGGGAATATAAAAAAGCATTAGTAGGAGAAACGCCCTGCTACAGTGACTCATAGGAAGAATTAGGGATGCTGGGCTTGAAAATCTAAATGCTTTTAAAAGTAAAGTGCAAAATTATATTTTGCCATTTTCACAAGAGCAGGTTGGGAATGTTCTGATACTTAGAACCATAAATGCTAATGCATTGGCACATTTTAATTAAGGACACTTTTTTGTATAGAATATAATATATAGCCTCTTTGAGGTTCTGCTGCTCGCGTGTGGGGATGCGGATGTACAATTTTAAATTTTCATGTGAAGTGTAACATTTGCATCCATACAACGTATAACTGCCCGTAATTTGAATTTCATTTCTTTCTCTCTATTAAATAAAACGACTTTTTCGAATGTTTGGCTTGGAGATTTAATTGTCTTTGAAAAAGCTATTCTAACGGGAAACTGTTAACATGTTAATACAAATGGCATATCAAGATCTCCTTTGTTGTCTAATGTTATCTGTGGAAGATTTAATACATTACCTTTCTTGGATACATCCTTCTTTCTACAGTAATTTTGTGTGGTGGAAGACTGGATGGTGTTAACGGTTGTAGATATTCTTCATGATATTGTAAGTTCATATTTTCATGTTCCGCATAATCACCACCGACTGTTTCAGCAAAGTCTATTGATACACATTTAACAAATTTGCCATGTAACCAATCAACATTTTTGGCGTTAATTCATTTGCATTTGTTTCTCGGTGCAAGTACTAATGTACTAATTTTTTTTTCTGTTAATAATAACCCTTCGTGATGAAATATTTCAGTAAGATTTGGACATAATAAGCCTTTAATTGGGAACTTAATGTGAGGAAAATGTTAAAATGAGCTGAGAGTGCAGGAACTGTGTGACAAAAACATTCACACGAATGAGAGGTAAGAGGACCGTGGTCTTGTTTGAAAATGGTGGCTAGGAGGGCATGACTTGTAAAAATATCGTGTTGATCTTCTTGTTTCTTGGGAACTTTTGGGGGATAGTTTTGGGAGAAACTTTTCCAAAAAGTTTAGTCTACTAAAAAGTCTCATTGGGTCCAAATTATGTGTATGTGTATGTGTATGTGTTGTGACAGATGGCCGGGGTCCATGCCTGGCCGGGGTGCCCCTTCACCACATCTGTCAGGGGGACAAGGTTGGGAAACCCAGTATCTTCCCCCTGGATGCTAGATGGCAGCATCCCTGGGTTGCAGCGGTGCCTCGGACTCCCCCAGGGCTTCATGGGGGTTGGAGTTCTGTGTAGCTCTGTGGGATTCCGCAGGCGCTGCCAGGGAGTGCTGCAACAGGAGCGGCTGGCCCTTTTTGGGCACTGGCTTCACCTCACCCGGAAGTGCAGCCAGATGTCTATAATCAACCACCTGGAGTACTTCCGGGTGCCTGATAAAAGTGAACCAGCAACCACCACCCAGTGGCCAGAGTCGGGTGGAGATGGACAAAGCTTGAGGAGGAGTGGTGGTGGAGGAAGACGGGGGAGAGAGAGAGTGCTTAGTGTACTGTACTTTATTTGGGACTGTGTTGTGGCTGGAGGGATTACGGGGAAGACGAGCCCTCCAGCTGAAGAAAAATAAAGACTTTTCATTTTATATGTGCCTGCCGGGTCAGGTGCTATATAGCGCCTTTATTACTATGTATGTATGATATGTATCACAGATCGCATTCAAAGTGATACTTGATGCAAACTGAATTGTATGTTGAAATGGCATATGAGGGTAAATCAAAGTAAAGGCAATTGGAAAATTACACAGTAACAGCAACAAGTAGAAGCTGATATAATAAAGCCACACATTTGCAATGGCTTATGGGTAGTTCAAACACACACACACACCGCTCTGCTGTTAGTCTAGTTGAAGCTAAGATGCAGGATCACATGCCGTAGTGAGATTTCTTTGGGCAGTGGCAGTGAAACCTTCTGAAATTCACATTACGTTAAAGGACATTTGATGGTTCACTTCCGTACTAAGCCAAACATTTAATGAATGGGTAGAAAGGTTTAAAGCAGGAAGAACGGGTGTAATCCACAAAGCTCAATGCAGTTGTCCAACATCACACACAAGCCCACATCAACATGGTGAATGCCTTCATCAGAGTAAACCGATGAGTTCTGTTGTTGCTTCACATTTGGCTGTCGGCTGTGGATCTGCACATGCCATTATGCATGGTGACTTGGGGGTACCAGAACGTTTTGCACAAGATGGGTACTCTTAACAGCTTACTGATCTGCATGAGCCAACATCCTTGGGTGAATTTCAGCAGGTTTCACATACTTCACCAAAAGAAATCTCACAATGGCTTGCTGCTCAACAATGGTGCGATCCCACCGCGGAGTGTCCATGCTCATTTGACAATAGCTTCAACAATGCTGCACTGTGCATGTTCAAACAACCCATAAGCCATCATGAATATATTACATCTGCTCGTATCCATTAAGGTTTCCATATAATTTTCAAATGGCCTTTACTTTTTGATTTTTTACCGTCTTATCTGGCAAACTGTAGGAAGTTGACAGTTCACTGAACTGATTCAGTAAAGAGCAGAGCTTTGAATCGCTGATCAAGTGACATACTCTCACTGTTCAGTAATGGGCAGGTTGGTGGGAGAACACCTTTAAACCTTTAAATGTAGTTGGTGTAAGTTAGTGTTTTTAGCACAAGAGAAAACGTCTGCCATGAGGGGGTCTTTCTGAAACGATTAGCAGGGTGCTGCCATCTCTCTTGGGCTGGGAGCTCATCAGTATCTGTCATGTTATTGTTAACTGCTGAACGGCTTCTTTAAGAGAAGTGTTTTGAAGGTCTGGTGAATGTGTTTTATTTCAAAGCGTGTATAGCACATTACATCTGTAAATTGGTTTATACTGTACCAGACATTCTCGTAAAGTTTTCAGCCAGCGCTGATCGAGTATATTTACACTCGGTAGCATTACTGCATAAACAAAATGGCCAGTTTGTGTTTTATATACAAAATCAAACGTTTGCCTCAAACAAGAACACCTTCTATTAATGTGAAATTGTATTTCAGATTCTTGAAAAGCAGAAGACCCAGTTCTTTGGAGGAGATTCTGTCTCAATGATTGATTACATGATCTGGCCGTGGTTTGAACGAATTCAAGGATTCCAGCTTCAGCAGTACGTAATGTATATTGAAATTTCTAATCTGAGAAGCTGTTACGTTGTTTGAGTTTACCCTGATCCTAGTTGGATCGGACATGTGCGCACGTTAGATATACAGGGTTTAGGAAAAGTGTTCACAGCCTTGGAGGTTTTTAACATCTTATTGTTGGACAACATTTAGTCACAGTGAATTTTAATTTGGCTTTTTGATGCTGATCAACAGAAGACTCCTTAACGTCAAAGTGAAAACCGATCTCTGCAAAGTGATCTAAATTACAAATATGAAATGCATAATAACAGAGTTCAGTTGTGAAGTATTTGCCCCTGGCATACCATGCACATAAATCCTCGCTGGTCCAGCTGATTGGTTTCAGTCGCCCCCTAATGAATTCAGTGTAGATCGCCAGCCTGGGGGTTTCAATCGACTGTCCTATAAATGCAACAAAGTGTTGTGAGTCAGTATGGTGGCCTAACCTACACAATCAAGACAAAGGAACACTCCAGGCAAGTCAGTGAAAAGCACATGTCTGGGGGTGGAGGCCACAAAATATCCACGTCATTGAGTATCCCTTGGAGTCCAGCTAAATCAGTCATGAAGAAGTGGAAAGAGTGTGGCACAGTTATAAATCGGTCCAGATCAGGCCATCCACATAAACTGAATGATCACGCAAGCAGATGTCAAGTGAGGGGCGCCACCAAGAGACCTCTGAGAAGTTTATGAAGTGACAAGGTACAGTGGCCGAGACTGGAGAGACTAAGCAGTCCAATGCAGTTGCTCAGGTATTCACCAGTCACAGCTTTATGGGGGAAGAGTGGAAAAGTGAAGAAATGCACAATGACATCTTGGCAAAGGTTTGTCAGAAGGCACATGGGAGACTCTGAAGCCAGCTGGAAGAAGATTCTGTGGAGTGATGAAATCAAAATGGAGCTTTTTGGCCATCAGACTAAACGCCATGTTTGAGCACTGCACGTTATCAAAAACGAACCGTGCTTTGCTGCAGCAGACCCTGGAAGGCTTAAGAGGGTAACCTTGGTGGAAAAACAACTCCTCCATGGCCCAGGGTTCTTGCAGAATGCATCCTGTTTTTCTCTAACACAACGACCCTAAACCTAAAGCCAAAGCTACACAGGAATGACTTTTAAAAAATAAATAAAAAACAAAAAACACGAATATCCTGGAGTAGCCGAGTCAGAGTCCGGATCTGAAACCAGCTGAGAATTTTAGGACCGACTTTGCAGAGGCTGCGCTCTCCGTCGCAGACACACCTGACCGAGCTGGAGCAGTTTAGCAATGAACAGCGGAGGAAAAGATGGCAGGGTGCAGATGTGCAAAGCTGAGACCTGCGCACAGAGACTCGAGGCTGTCATGGCTGCCAAGGGTTCCGTGATCAGTTATTTTGTGTGTTTTTAGATTTCTGATTAATTTTGACCGCCTGCAGAGTGTTTTTTTCCATTGATCAGTTTCAAAAAAGCCAATTGAAATCCTGTGTTGTTCAATGTTGTAGAATAATAAAATGTAAAAGCTTCTGGTAGGGTAAATATTTACGGCAGCTATATATGCAGCGAACACCAAAATATTGTATTCCATATTATCCTTGGGGCGGCACGGTGGCGCAGTGGGTAGCGCTGCTGCCTCGCCGTAAGGAGACCTGGGTTCACTTCCTGGGTCCTCCCTGCGTGGAGTTTGCATGTTTTCTGAGTGGGTTTCCTCCTACAGTCCAAAGACATGCAGGTTGGGTGTATTGGCGATTCTAAATTGTGTGTGTGTGTGTGTGTGTGTGCCCTGCAGTGGGCTTCTGCCCTGCCTGGGGTTTGTTTCCTGCCTTGTGCCCTGTGTTGGCTTGGATTGGCACCATCAGACACCCCCCCCCCCTTGACCCTGTAGTTAGGATGTAGCAGGTAGGATAATGGATGGATGGATATTATCCTTAATGGGGAAAAGGAGGCTGTAATTTGAATGGAGTCTGTTGTTGGGGTCAGGAATTTCAATAGCAGTGCAGTTCGGTTTACATTTTTGCAATATAAAATGGCGACTGTACAGCTAATGCCAGTGCGCTCTCTCTCTGCTCCATCTCTGTAGCTGTTTACAACACACGTCAAACCTCAGCAGCTGGGTGAGCCGCATGAAGGAAGACGCTGCTGTAAAGGCAACTATGACCTGTCCTGACACCTTCAAGACCTTTTATAATCTCTACACACAAGGAAGCCTGGAGGCCTGTGATTATGGGCTCTAAGACAAATGGTTTACATTCTTCTGAAAAGAAAAAAAAAAAATTGGAATTTTTTTTAACCCAACAATTCACTTGTAACATGAAAGTTCTTTACGATCGTTCAGTTTCATAAATGTAATATAAACAGTAAAGAGGTTATTTTGGGATTATTATTTTTTTTTTTAAATTGAGGTATTGTAATGCTCAAAACGTTCCATGAAACTTCAATACAATGAGCCTTAATTCAATCTTTAACCCTTCAGCCATTTACGTATTTGACCATCGTGTGTTTTTAAGTACTGCTTTACCCGTTTACCGCTTTTTTTGAAGATCTGCTACGTGGTCTTGGCTCCTTTGCCACAGGTAGGCCAGGGGAAGGTCTTTCCAGTACTGCATTCACACATCCCCCTGGGTCAAAACTAGACTTGCAGTGAGCAGGAGAAGCTTCGAGTGGGACTGATTTAAACGTTGACTTATTTTTCATACCTAGTCCAGGCTTACAGGGCCCTGTTACAGTCACTACTTTAATTCTCCCAATTTTAAGGAGAGACACCGTATCCCTTTCACACTGTATAACTATGCGTGGTTTGAGTAGTAATTCACATACTCTTATTGGCTTTTCATTTTAAACACTGAAAACTCGCAGAACAATTGGGCCAAACTTTTTATGCAAAATATGCAGTAATAAAAAAAAATTGAATTTGAGTAAATAATTTAACTGCACTGGAAAAGTCCAGTCCTTTGTGTGGCAGCTCACTACTATCAGGCCTGATGTGAGAAACCGATGGTCTGTGAATTAGACTAGTGAGATTGAACATGAAAATGTCATTTAAAATATGCTGCTTGTCCTTAAGACTAATATCAGCATTCCCTTCTTATTATTGGAAACCTCTTACTAGCATTTAGTTCTGCCATGGATGATTAGTTTAATGAAGTGTTTTGGTAGGGGGACCCCGACCCCTAAACTGTGTGGCTGCTGCTTTATTCCCTTCCTGACTTAAACTGCTAATACTGTCATTGAATCTTTTCTTTGAATAAAATGAACAGTAAATTGTCTCTCTGCAAGTGTCCACCTGCTTAAATTTCTAACATAAACTTTGGCAGAGGAGAGGAGACCATTCAGTCCATCAAGCCCGTTTGTTTAACCGATAGCTAAGCTGTTCCCAATGGCTCATCCAGATACTGTATTTCCAAGAAGTTGTCCACTCCATGAATCGGGACTTTATCCCAGTTTCCCCACACGCTTTGTGTAAAGACGTTTTTATTGGTTTATGTCCTAAGTGCACTTCACCTTAACTTCCACTGGTGTCCTCGAGTATGTGATTCACCATTTAATTGCTTTTGAGCAGGAGTCGCCAACTCCAGTCCTGGAGGATCAAAGTGGCTGCAAGTTTTCATTCTAACCCTTTTCTTAATGAGTGACCTGCTTTTTGCTAATTTAACTTCTTTTGTAATAAACTTATTTGACTTGCTCTTAAAGACTCAGATCCCTTAAAATTTTTTTTTTCCTTAATTACCAGCCAAAGAATAATGAGATCCAAAACTGGTGTCCCTCATACAATATCTGAAACTAAAGAAAGGTGAAGGTCTCGAATGTCGATCCACTCAGGTCCCCAAAACATTTGAACAGAGAAAATCAACAACTTCATAAATGTCTGCTATTGCACCACGAGAGCAGCAACAAGCCATGGAATTAAAGAATGGGATTAATTAACAACAAGACTCTGTGCCGAATTAATCAACTGGGGTTTCACACCCTGACTTAGTTGGTCTTCTGTTGGATGCCATTTAAACACAACACAACAGTCATTCACCCATTCATACGCTGGTGATGATAAGCTACTATGTAGCCATGGCTGCCCTGGGGCACACTGACAGAAGTGAGGCTGCCGAACACTGGCGCCACCAATCCTTCCAACCACCACCACCAGCAGGCAAGGTAGGTTAAGTGTCTTGCCCAAGGACACAACAGCTGCATTCTCATGCCGGGAGCCAGGATCGAACCTGCGACCCTCCGATTGCAGAACCACCCGCTCTACCGACTGAGCTACTGCTGCCCTTCAGGCCATTTAAGGCAAGAAATGAAGCAATTTAGAGAAACAAAGAAGAAATTAGGGGAACAAATCTTAAAAAAACAAGTCAATTGAAAGTTAATTAGCAGCCCAAACAGGGCACTCGTTAAAGGATAAGAGTGAAAACCTGCAGCCACGGTGGTCCTGCAGGACTGGAGTTGACGACCCCTGCTTTTGAGGACATTGAAGGCCTGGATTAGGTCCCCATGCTGCCTCCTCTGCTCGAGAGTAACGGGTTTGATTCTCTCGAGTCTAGTCATTGTGTGACATGACATACCCTCAAGTCCTGGGATGCACCCGTTTGCCTTCCTCTACATGACTTCTTATGTCTTTCTTTTAGCATGGTGACCAGAGGTGCGTCCAGTACTCCAGCTGTGCTCTCACTAGTGCATGATATGCTGGTCATAAAATTAGAATATCATGACAAAGTTGATTTATTTCAGTAATTCCATTCAAAAAGTGAAACTTGTATATTAGATTCATTCCTTACACACAGACTGATGTATTTCAAATGTTTATTTCTTTTAATTTTGATGATTATAACTGACAACTAATGAAAGTCCCAAATTCAGTATCTCTGAAAATTAGAATATCAATTAAGACCAATGCAAAAAAAGGATTTTTAGAAATGTTGGCCAACTGAAAGGTATGAACATGAAAAGTATGAGCATGTACAAGCACTCAATATTTAGTTGGGGCTCCTTTGGCCTGGATTACTGCAGCAATGCGATGTGGCATGCAGTCGATCAGTCTGTGGCACTGCTCAGGTGTTATGAGAGTCCATGTTGCTTTGATAGTGGCCTTCAGCTCTTCTGAATTGTTGGGTCTGGCGTATTGCATCTTCCTCTTCACAATACCCCATAGATTTAAGGTCAGGCGAGTTTGCTGGCCAATCAAGAACAGGGATACCATGGTCCTTAAACCAGGTACTGATAGCTTTGGCACTTGTGTGCAGGTGCCAGGTCCTGTTGGAAAATTAAATCTGCATCTCCATAAAGTTCGTCAGCAGCAGGAAGCATGAAGTGCTCTAAAACTTCCTGGTAGACGGCTGCGTTGACCTTGGACCTCAGAAAACGCAAGCAGCAGATGACATGGCACCCCAAACCATCACTGACTGTGGAAACTTTACCCTGGACCTCAAGGAACGTGGATTCTGTGCCTCTCCTCCTCCAGACTCTGGGACCTTGATTTCCAAAGGAAATGCAAAATTTACTTTCATCGGAGAACATAACTTTGGACCACTCAGCAGCAGTTTTGTCTTTAGCCCAGATGAGACGCTTCTGACGCTGTCTCTTGTTCAAGAGTGGCTTGACACAAGGAATGTGACAACTGAAACCCATGTCTTGCATACGTCTATGCGTGGTGGTTCTTGAAGCACTGACTCCAGCTGCAGTCCACTCTTTGTGAATCTCCCCCACAGTTTTGAATGGGTTTTGTTTCACAATCCTCTCCAGGGTGTGGTTATCCCTATTGCTTGTACACTTTTTTCTACCACATCTTGTATTTCCCTTCGCCTTTCTATTAATGTGCTTGGACACAGAGCTCTGTGAACAGCCAGCCTCTTTAGCAATGACCTTTTGTGTCTTGCCCTCCTTGTGCAAGGTGTCAATGGTCGTCTTTTGGACAACTGTCAAGTCAGCAGTCTTCCCCATGATTGTGTAGCCTACAGAACTCGACTGAGAGACCATTTAAAGGCTTTTGCAGGTGTTTTGAGTTAATTAGCTGATTAGAGTGTGCCACCAGATGTCTTCAATATTGAACCTTTTCACAATATTCTAATTTTCCGAGATACTGAATTTGGGACTTTCATTAGTTGTCAGTTATAATCATCAAAATTCAAAGAAATAAACATTTGAAATACATCAGTCTGTGTGTAATGAATGAATCTAATATACAAGTTTCACTTTTTGAATGGAATTACTGAAAAAAATCAACTTTGTCATGATATTCTAATTTTATGACCAGCACCTGTAGTCTGAGCAATGCTGAACTTCAATTTATATTCAATAATTTTCACAATATAACTGAGCATCTTATTTGCCCTTTTAATTTCTTCTGTGCATTGCTTAGACGAGGAAAATGTCTACATCAACCCCTAAATCCATTTGAGAGGTTGCTTCCTGTAGGAAGGACCGTGTCTCCCATCTTGTATTTGCAGTTTTTGATATGAAACTGCATTACTCCAATTTTAGTGTCATCTGCAGATGTCACAGGTTTATTATAAAGTACATCAAATTGATCTAAATCAGAAAGAATAGTGGGCCAAGGACAGGCCCCCCGAGTGATTCCAGTGACAACCCATTTCTCCTCTTATCTGTCCTCTTGTTGTCCTGCCAGTTGAGCCACTTGAGATCCAGTTTTGCAGGTTACTTTGGATGCCTTCAGCTGCTCGCTTTGTTGGTGTGGGTCTCGGACAAACGCTTTTTGAAAATCTACTTGCTTTTCTCAACTATTAGTGTGAAAGATTGATTTGGCAGTTTCTAACCGCATTCATTTTAATTGGGAAGCTGTTTTCTGAAGCGTACCAAATGGCCTTGTACTACACTCAGATCTACTTATTATTGCTTCAGTTTTCCAGTCTATGTATTAAACTTGTAAAAACTTGAAAAGGCAATGACAATTAAGAAATCGGGCACACTGCAATTCACAAATTTATGCAAATGAATACAAATTTTATGGTAAGCCCTTTTATTAGACACAATATGCATATGGCACTTTTCAGCACCCCATCCATTATTCAGTTCTGACAAGTCTGAAGCCAAAACAGTAAATCTGACATTACTGTATATGTAATATTGTATTTTATAAGCAGGTAAGAACAGAATACATAAAAGTCATAACTGAGTTTTCAGCAACATGTAATTTATTTAAATAGTTTCTCTTTTCTTATGTTAGCCTATTTGGGGATCAGTGGCTGTACAGTTGATCTCATTAAGACCCTGGAAGTCCCATTCAAAAAAATCAGTGGTCACCTGATGTAACAAAAACCCCAACAGAAGATCAACGCGTTCTCTAAAAAGCCACTCAGATGATGGAATCTGTTTAAGGAACATGTCATGAATTTTTATTTTGTTGAAAGATTCCACTTAAGAATAGCTGCTATTTCTGCCACTGAGCAAAAATGTCTGTTATGACACAAAGACTCGTGATGTTTTTACACAACACCCTTCACAGCAGTCAGCATCACAAGGCGCTTTATAAAGCAAAATATTTCAACTTTAAAAGTACAACATATGGCAACACAGAGAAAATGGACTGGCATCAGAAAAACAAAATACACACCGTCCTTCATAAATACAGAAATTGTAAAAGCAATTTTCTTTTGGGGCTTTCATTTAAATGTATCTTTACTATCGCATCACAGCAGTGCAACAACCTCGTGAAGAAAACCCGGGGCAGAACACAGGGCTCCTTGTGTGGCCCTGAACAAGCAGCTTGAACGTGGAGAAAACAATTGTAATAACACACGTAATGAAGTTCACCCGAATCTGAGAGGTGCCTTGATGTCCACCAAAAGCTGATGACCTTAGTCATTCATCCAGTTCTGGCCTTCTCTACCCTGATCACAAGCTTGTCCATTTATTGCAGGCCACATCGGCCTTACTGAACAGTTCAAGGTGAGAACCCATTACTACGACAAAGGAAGGAAGTGTGAAAAACAGGAGGACCCCGCTGCAGACCTCCGGCATCTTGGCTTGCATGTCTACCTCTGCGTTTAGCTCATGTGCTTCTATCAGGTATTAAAGTAATGATAGCAGCAACTTCGTTCAGAAATGTGCACGAATAGTATTTCACAACGCCCATGTCAATTGAAGCACTTGTCTGTTTCTCCAAATCCCATCCAATTAAACAGGAAGTTAACTCAATGAAGGGTTCAAATCCATCTCTACTTTTGACACCACTTGTGGGTGACATCAGTAAACACGCGACACATTAAACTCCAAAGCACGGCTAAATACACTGCAGCGTAACAATGCTTACTTACTTATGGGGTCAACTGCATCCTGTTAATGCCTGCAGTACAGCACCGCTGCTGGCTGTTAATTAAAGTGCAAAGTTATGATATAACAGATCTTTTAATCTCTAATTTAATATTAAGTTGGCATTAATGATTGTCGAGCACGAGTGCCGAAATTTTCAAGGCTCCATTACCACCCTGAGCAGAGGGTGCTGTCATTAACTCCACGTCTTATCCAGTCTGCAGTTCAGAAGCTCACTGGCCGAATGTTAAAAGCCCCAATTTGCACTTCCACCACCAAGCCATGCCCCTTTCAGGACACGGATATAAAACAAAGAAGCCCACCAGAAATGGGCACTTACTGAAGAACATGACATGGAGAACTAAGCGACCCACCCAAGCATCTACTTTGATTTTGCATCAATCAGTGCCAACTTGTTTTGCATTCACAAGTGCAATTTATTTTTCCGTTTTTTTCTCATCCAGGGGGCTACTGACTGGTAACCCAAACTTTTGTAGTCTAAGCAATTCTACAGGGTGCGCACAAAGTCCGTATACCCCTATCTTTTGGAGGATTTTGAAAGCTAAAGGTTACCTGTTAGGAATCTAAAACATCTGTATGGGTCCCTCCATGATCTCTGCATAGCCGAATGCGCCGCCAGGTTCTCCTGCTCATGTTCTGCAACATTTGCGAGGTGACTTTCTGGAACGCTGCATGAACTGCATGTTTCAGTTCATCGTTTGATGAATAACGGCACTTCCGCACGTCTTCTTTGATAAACCCCCAGAGTGCATTATCTGGAGTTGTGAGATCATGGCTTCTCGGAGGCCACAAAAGAAGAGCGGGATTGTTGTTTGATCCTCATCCGATCCAACGATTCCCAAAAACTTTGTTGCGGCGATCACGAATGGTGAATTCGAAATGGGCAGGTGCCCCATCTTGTTGAAACCAAACACTGCCAAGGACGCCCTGGTTTCTCAATTGTGGGATGAGCCAGCCATTCAGCATTTCCAGAT
The DNA here is from genome assembly GCF_016835505.1 of Polypterus senegalus. Lineage (NCBI taxonomy): Eukaryota > Metazoa > Chordata > Cladistia > Polypteriformes > Polypteridae > Polypterus > Polypterus senegalus. The sequence continues at coordinate 297,379,535 of NC_053154.1, forward strand.
AACTGATTTGGTTTAACAGAACCATCAAAAAAATAAGGGCCAAACAAATGCTGTGCTGTCATTCCAGCCCAGATTATCACATGTGGTGGGTTATGTTCAATCTCTTCAAAGAAATGAGGATTTTCTTTTCCCCAGAAAAACACATTTCGAATGCGGGAGCTGCGATAAAATGCGCACATGTCAGAGAATGGTGCAGCATCAGATCACAAGCTTCCTGACGTCTGTCCAAGTCGGCATCTGATAACTCGTTAACGTGCAAAGGATGCCAACATTTCATTTGCAAGTCCTGTTTGATGTGTTTTTGCATTGTCGATTCCGCTATTCCCAACTCAGCAGCGCGTTTACGAGTGGATTTCATTGGGGATTGTTGGACAGACTCTGCCACATCTGCACACGTTTCATGCCTTGTGAATGGTGTTCCACTTCACAGCGCATCTCGGACGCTGCCCGTTGCAAAAGACTTCATCTCCCACTGCAACAGCGTCCTCTTTGTCGGCGATGCCATCCCAAAACGCACAACAAAGTCATCCATGACATTTTTGATCAATTTCCCAGTAGCAGGCCACTCATGAACCCACACAGTGGCCACCAAACGCTCCTCAATCGTGAAAACACTTGTGTCACCCATCGCTTCATCTTGGAACGACCACCACGTTGTTGCGATTTCTTGAGCGGCAGCAGGTGGCAGCACCAGACAGGTTGTTGGAAACACACCTCGAAATACCAGGAAGACTTGGGCTGATGTCCACAGGAACCAAATTGCCATGGTTATTCCTGTAAATGCTCCTAAAAATAGGGGTATACGGACTTTGTGCGCACCCTGTACAGTGGCATAGTTGGCAGGATTTACATAAGGAATGGAACTCCAACAACCCCAACCAGACATCATACTGTATATGGAAAAAACAGATCCCGCAGCTTAAAAGTACAGGTTGTGATGCCACAGGTGGGCTTTGTGGAGATGTGGTGCAAGGCGAGGGAGGCACGGAAGACACAAGTGTACCCTTAGCCTGTCACGAGCACTCGTCCTATTTTGCCCCTACAATGACACTGATGTATTCGTTTTAATATTGGAAAGGTCCACCACCAGAAATAAGTGGCCAACTGAATATTATGACTTTGAGCAAAGAGCTGCAGGAGACTACAACATACTGAAGAACAAGATACTCTCCTGGTCTGGCCTATCCCAAGGCAGCCAAGCAAAGAAGTGCTGCGAATGATGTTTTGATGCTGACCGGCCCACTCGAAATCGAATAGCCAGGTGGCTCAGGCCCAGAGAACACACCATCAACAAAATAAGATGAGATGATCTGTGACAATCTCATTCACGCTCTTCCAGAAAGCCTCACTCGACCCATCCATTGACAGTCCTGGAACAATATGGACGGCCTGGTCAAGGTGACTCAACAGCACCATGTGTCCATCCAGGCGGAAAAGTCCAATAAGAAAAAAGAAAACAAGCCTCTCCTAGTGAGACCAATTTAACCAGAGACTGAGAGAAAGCAGGCTAAAAGACACAAACGATCCTGGAGAAACCAGCGGGAGTGGGATATGGGTCACTCGTGGTCCGGCCAGTGAGCTTCCGAATTGTGCAGGCAATGGAGGTGGGTTTACCAGGAAAGTCTTAAATGTGATAGCAGACTTTGTCTGTTAAATGAACAAAAATAATATGTAATACCTCTGCGCCTGTAAAAGTTATGAAAAAAATTATTATGGAAAAAATCTCCCTGTCCATTAACCACTTTCTTCAGAATTTAGATAGTTTTAACTGTTTACTTTAAACGCGGGCCTAATGGAGTATTTCAGTAATCCACTGAGTCCTAAGCAGGCTAGTTGGCAACTATGATAACTTTAATATTGTATTTGTATCTTCCAAAGAGGAAGCAGTCTTTACAAAATAAACATAAATATTCTTATTTGTACTATATTTCCTTCAGATTCCGTAAGAAACCATAAGATTAAATATATAATATTTAAAAACTATGCTTGTGCAATTATATACAAATAAAATATATACAGTACTTTTAAATTCCATTTTCTTTCCCTATCTACAGCCATATAAAGGCTTTAAATGAACATTTCTGATGACTTCAGCAGAGTTAAGTGCTTTTAGCTAGTAATATCACACGCGCTCTTCTGTCTAGGATGGTCACATGCCTGGTACATTAAATGAAGAGACAGGCGGGCCGAGTCTCATTTATGCCTGCGTTGAGCAAGCCTGTCCCTGCAAGGCCCAGCTTTTCATTCCAGCCTAAATGAATACTTGACTTGTTTAGTGACCTTTCACTTTATCTCATCCGTATCTATTTCACATCGGGTATATCTTGTTGAGATCACAGTTCTCATTCATGTCTGGCTTGATTATTCTTTACTCAAAAAGAATCAGCAGTTGGCTTCATTTTAGGCTCAAAAGCAATTGCCTATAATTAGATTGGCTGAAGAAAAACGTAATTATTAAGGCTCTAGCGACATAATTTTGACCATTAATGCAATAAACCAGTGTAAGATAACAGAAACTGGATAATATTTAGGATGAGATAATAACTAGTCTTATCTGGAAGTTTCTGAAACTGTAATGTTCAATGTTTAGAAAATATGTGAAACAATCAGCAGCAAAATCTCATGTTAAAAAGAAGAAAATACCCAGTGGCACACTACAATTTCCACACAGAATGTCTCCATATTTACACAATGCTTTGCTTATTTTAAAACATACAGAAACATCAACATTACTAAAACTAAATCCTTTTGCCAAAGGCCATGCCTGTACCAGTGACAGGATGAAAACAATGAAATCCCTCCGTACAGATCATGCAAATTCACATCCGCCGCCCAGACAATATGAATGAAATTTTACTGAAAAACTGACCACACATTAACATTCCATCGCACAATTTGATTCTTTAAGTGAATCGTTCATATTTTGCACTTGTTTTGCAGTGTTGCAATTCTACGGAATGTATAATGAAATCTTCCTAAACCGTGGGGTCGCCAAGTTCGGTCCTGGAGGACCACAATGGCTGCAGGTTTTCATTCTTACCCTTTTTTAAATGAGTGCCCTGTTTGTGCTGCTAATTAACTTCTTGTGAATTCATTTTAATTGAGTTGCTTTTTTAAGATTTGTTCTGAATTTCTTCATTGTTCCTCTCATTTGCTTCATTTCTTTCCTTAAATGGCACCCAAATAGAAATGAACGGTGAAGTGAGTGAGCCAACAGAAGATTAACTAAGTCCGGGCCCTCAAACTCCAACTAATTTCACTCCAACCGGCTACTTAATGAGGTGCTGATTCTTGTTAATTAAACCCGTTCTCTAATTCCATGGCTTATTGCTGCTCTGTTTCTGCAATAGCAGACATTTCCGAAATTGTTGAATTTTTCTCTACTTTTCTAAGAGCTCTGTTCAAATGTTTTGATGACCTGAGCAGATCGACATTCCTGAGACCTTCATCTTTCTTTATTTTCAGATATTGTATGATGGACACAGTTTACTGGTCATGTTTTGGCTCATTATTGCATGGCAGCCAGTTTAGGAAAACAAAACAATGAAGGAGTCCAAGTCTTCAAGAAAATGTGAATTAAAATTAATTCAAAAGAAGTTTATTAGTAGCAAAAACAGGTCACTAATTTAGAAAAGGGTTAGAATGAAAACCCGCAGCCACGGTGGTCCTCCAGGACCGGAGTTGGCAACCCCTGTCCTAAACCAAAACACTAAAATTTACAGTTGGAAAGAAATCTAAACAACAGGATTAAAAGAGTCCTTGATGGTGGCTGGGCCGACACCAAATACAGGTACAGTTGCAAGCCCCTAGCCTTCTGTCAGCTGGAGCAGGACACAGTGATGTTGTAACCGTTTACTTCTCTCAGACGTTCTTTCTAACCTTTTCCCTGTTGTTGTTGTCATCAATGGCTAGAGCTGTATTCCCATTTGAACAGAGTTTCCTCGATTTCCCTTAGTACTTAAGTGAGTTACCTAGGATTAATGGAGTGGCTTGGCATTAAATAAAAATTCTACGTGAGATGGCCGAGGAGCTGGGTTTACTACTGGATAGTAATTACAAAGAAAAGGAGGTCACCTAACCCATCAAAAGTATGCTATTACAATGGAAAATGGATCCAAAATCTCCTCAAGCCTCTTGCTGAAGGTGACCAGTGTGTTTGAAGTGTTGCCTCAGGCCATGTGATACAAATGGAAGTAAAGAGGCAGGTGCCCCACACATAATACCTTCCCTTATTGTTCTGTAAGAACAACGAGATGAGAGTCAATAAGTTAAGAATTATGGAGGACTCGTCAATTCAGACAAAAAGGGAAAGATCGTACTGCTTGTGCTCACCCTAAGCTCTCTGCATTACTGTGTGGATCAATGAATCCTTACTAGATGGAAGTGAAGAAACATCCATCAGAATGTTTCAAAGGAGCCACCCACAGCAGACATGAGTGGACTCCGGTGACAATCACCTAAATACTGAATTGCACAACAGGTTGGCTAACGGGCCTATTAAAGTTTGTTTTTTTTGCCTCTGGTTCTGAGGCTAGGGATTTGCATTGGCACTCAGAAGGTTGCTGGTTCAAATCCCATAAATGCAAAAAGTGACTCTACTTTGTTGGGCCCTTGAGTAAGGCCCTTACCCTTAACCTGCAATTGCTCCGTCCTGGCTATGACGTTAATCTGCATCCAGCCCTGCATGTAGGCCCTCCAACCTGCAGGAGAAAAACGTGGGGGTTGGTGGCAGAATTGGCACACCAGCCACCATAAAAAACCTCACATTGGTTCCATTCCATCTGAACTTGTGTATTGCGGAGGTGTCACCCGTCGCATGGCTGCACTCAGGTCCTAATCTGGGATCCTGAGTTGGTTTGTCATGTGGTGGGTACGGCAATGCGCTGTATCAGCGTCTGCTCCTAACCTCACCTCACCTCATCTCTGCATCTGTCAGATACAAAACTAAACAAATGAATCGCCTTCATCAAATGATCAAATACAATTTCAGATTTCCCCTCCGGTTTCCTCGTTAAGTCCAGGTTCAGGTGTTGTCAGTCCTGTCTGTCTCCTATCGATAGTAAGTGATTGGTTCAAAAGACTCTTCACAATGATGAACTGTGATCTAAGTAACTACAAAGGCACAGTCAATTTAGAGGCTGCGGTTCAATTGACCTCACAGAGATGTGTGGCAGGACATGAGAGCACATGAGCCCAGGATTACGAAACCCTAACTTTTATAACAACAATTTATAAAAAAAAAACTGACTGATACTCTGATAGTCTGGCAGATTGAGAGCCATGTAAGTATCTTGAGTTCTGGTAATGGTTCTGGAACAACATGACCACTAATTTCTCATTTTTCTCATCCAATGACTCATTTCAAAACAACTAAGTACCCCTGAGTTTGAAAATACGCAAAAAGCATATAACAGAATAAAGATAGTATAACATCCCAGACAGATAAGTCATCAGGTTACCTGCTATACTACAAATGAATTTCTTATAATGAACTAAGTACCCAACAATACTTCTTGTAATTCTGATAGCATTTTGGTTATGACTGCAGACAATAATGTGGTAGAAAGGTTTGCATAAAGTACAACACATTCTGATTGAATGGGCTCTGCTAAGGGGTTAAAAGTGGATTTCCTTTCAGAGCAACATTCGTACGTTTTTATAGAATAAGGCAGTGATATTTAAAAGCATTACTGATTAAAAAAAAATTGAATACTCTACAAGCTTGCTGGATGGTCAGCTTTCGTCACCAATGGGAGCTATAAAAGGAAATGCATGTTCTGAGGCAATGCATTCTGACCAATTTCAAAACTGCTCATCGTGAGCAAATAAGCAAATGTACTCATAAGAACACTTTGGCTAAGAAATATGTGCGAAACAACTACTTATATAAAAAAAAAAGTTTCATAAAGCAATCAAAAAAGTGCAAGTCTGCCGTATCATCTTGTACTGTAAACCAAGACATTGATACCTAGAGACTGTTCTTTTACAAACGGAGGCATTAAAAGGGCAGCATTCACTGAAGATGGGTAATCCCATTTGGAAAATGTGGCATGTACTCTTGTATCAAGACAGGAGCATTCTTCAGCATCTCCTGGAAAGTGTCCACCGTCTTGACGTACAGATCTCCCTTCAGCAGAAGGGGCCTCAACAGATTAAGTGGCTCTGCCTCTCGAAATACTGTTGGGATGTTCAACCACTTTGGAACTTTGTGGTTTCCAATTAAAACGTGATACAGCTTTTTCTCCTGAAGACTCTTCTCGAGAAACATGAGAATGTCTCGCAGTCTCTTCTGAAGTTGATCAGAATGCCACTCTGCGGGCAGTTTGCTCAGAAGCAGATGCAGCAATGTGGTCTTCAGGTGGTAGCTTGTGAGGCCACTCTTTCCTGTAAGGCTGCACTGTTTCTTGTGCAGGAAAGCAACAATCTGAAGGCAGCTGAGGTGACATGAATTGCTGGGAAGATTCTTAGCAAAGAATTTAAACAAGTTCTTTTCGTAGACAGCAAAAGTCATTGGCCAATAAATATCTGAAAGGTTGTTATTAGAACTCTCAAAATGAGACAACAAATAGGCATCGGTGTCTTCATACTGGACTACTGGTGTGATATTAAACACAATGACCTTACCTGACTGAAATTTGACTTTTATAGCTCCAGGTGAATCCAAACTGTGGAATGTCAAGTCAAATTTATGTTTGTGGGAGATTTGGTTCCAAGCTTTAGTTATAGAAATTTGAAACCATTTCATGACTTGATCTTTGGCCAAGTAAGTGGTATCCTTTGAGCAGAGTAGGTCATCCGTGGTATTTTTGGTTTTGACCTTCTCAGCTTTACTATGCAGTAAACACAGCATGTCCTCTCCAAGGTTGGTCCTACCACAGAGGCAATCGAGCTTATCCTCATTTGCGTTTACGATTTTGATTCTACCGCATCCTTGCCAGGTGGGTGGAACGTCATTTCCAGGGCTGCACCAGTGCTCAAAAGTAAAGCGATATGGCTCTGGTGGAGTAAAAGGTACAATCAAGTCACAAAGCATTGGCTTGCCCACTTTCCAGTTTTCATACATGCTTCCAATACCAATGCAGTCCTCAACCTCCATGTCTGCATCCCTGTTACAGGTACTCCTCAAAGCTTCTAAAAGATCATCAGCAAAGCTTTCAACAAACTCCCGCATTCTCCAGAATTCTGTTCCAGAGACACCAATGCAGCTGTCATGAAAGCTGGCCAGTACACCTTTGTCTGGAAGGATCATTTTTTTGGCAACATTTCCAAAAGAAAGATAGTCCTCTTCTTCAGAACTTGAATCTTGGTTGTTGCCATCCTGGAAGTCTTGTCTCCATATCTCAATCATTAAAAATGTAACTAAGGACACAGCACTCCAGAAATCCCAGCTTTGGTTAAAATCCTCCACCACTGGCTTTTCCTCGGCTTGATTCATTTTGGCTGCTTCTTGCTCAAGCCGAGCTCTCTCCATTTCATATGCCTTCTCATGCTCTTTCATCCGGGTGATGATTTCTTCATCCCGTTCAGGAATGGTGGCATTTTCCTTTGGGAACAAGAAAGGACGATTGAGAATCGCTGCTGTGACAAAAAAACAGACTTGAAAGATGCCGCCCTGCATAGTTTCAGGTTCCTGCAAAAAAAAAAAAAAAACACATTTTACGTTAAATTTCTTTTGAAGTACTACATTACAGTATTGTCTTTTTAATTTCACTAAAATACTATCATATTTAAAATCTAACAAACATTTGGACCATTTCTGCTTATTGCACATCAAATATTCTATTGAAGAAAGGTTTTCAGGTATACAGCAATAATTTGTAAAATCTAAGAACTTTATTAATAACAAACTGAAAGCAATTTTATTTCTAGGAAACATCAGTTTTTTTTTCATATACTGTAGGATAATGGTCACCCATCTCTCCCCCTTTCCTCATCTCATTTGCGTCATTGCTTTGTGTTTAAAATAGAAAGGAAAAAAAAAATCAACGCAAAGGAAAAACAAAACTACAAGGAAAACCTTTGCCCTGAAAATGTAACTTTGTGAGCTTCAACAAAAAGTAAAAATGTACCTCGTCTTAAGCAAAGTTTTATTTTAGTCAGTAGAGCAAGTAATCAGGTTTTCTTAATGGGTTTGTTTGTCTTTCAACGTTAAAATATAGATTTTATTACACTGCTCAGATCACAAGCTACCAAACAAAGGATAACCTCACACCATCAAACCCACTTAGTTTTGTGTGAGTCTATCCCAACTGTGTCAGCCAGAATGGGGCGCCAGTCCATGACAGAGCTCATCTACACAGACGTGGGACCAATTAAAAAATGAAATACAAAACACATTCATAAAATTACAATTATGCACCACATGCCATAGTAGCATAAAAAACGAAAAGGGGAGATAAACAGACCTGTCCATACATTTCTTTTCTACTCAACTTTAACTCCATGTATGTAATACTGGTAATCATGGAAAATCATTGGCCCTTTCTGGAAGTGCCAATGACTGTGTGCACCATAGTATCTTGTGCAGGGTCCCCAGCTCTGGTCCTGGAGGGCCCCAGTGGCTGCAGGTTTTCATTAGTGAACTATTTTTACTCCTAATTAACTTCTTTTGAAATTATTTTATTTGACTTGCTCTTGAAGACAATCAGAGCCCTTAATTGTTTCGTTTTCCTTAATTAGCAGCCAAACAATAATGAGATACAAAATGAGCCAAAACAACTGGTGTCCATCATAAAATATCTGAAAATAAAGACGGTCTCAGGAATGTCGATCTACTCAGGTCCACACAACATTTGAACAGAGCTCTTAGAAAAGTAGTGAAAATCAACAATTTCAGAAATGTCTGCTATTGCACAAACAAGAGCAGCAAACAGCCATGGAATTAAAGAACGGGTTTAATTAACAACAAGAATCAGAGCCTAAATAAGCAACTGGCTGGAGTGAAATTAGCTGGGGTTTGAGGCCCTGACTTAGTTGGTCTTCTCTTGGCTCACTCACTTCACATTTCATTTCTGTTTGGGTGCCATTTAAGGAAAGAAATGAAACAATTCAGAGGAACGATGAAGAAATTGGGGGGGACAAATCTTAAAAAAAAACAAACAAGTCAATTAAAATTAATTCAAAAAGAAGCTAATTAGCAGATAAAAGGTCAGTAATTAAGAAATGGGTTAGACTGAAAACCTGCAGCCACTGGAGACCCTGATCTAGTCGAATATGAGATTCCAAGACTGCTACTGTGTGCTAATAGGCCCATATAGAGTATTTGAAAAGTCAGAGTGGTGTTTGCATACGAGATATAAATTCTTGACCAATCATGGTTAGTGCTGTGCTGCACCATGACTGTACCTTACCTCCTCGCCTGTTCATGATTTTCATGGTTAGAATATCATGGTGCGTCGACAATGGCCTCCAAACATTTGCAGAAATTTCCGCAAAGCACTAAACTGCAGCAGTCACAAGATTTATAAACCTCACAAGAAAGACGTCAAGCAAGTCTTATTTGTAGCAGGCATCGTGTGAGATTCCTGTGCCATGCTAGTTTATAGTAGCTTGGCTTTGTCCTTCAGAGTAAGAAAGAAAATATAATTTGGAAAAACAAATTAGAGCTTTGTAAGTATTTTAATCAGAACAAAATGATCAACAAAGGAAAAAAAATACTTTAAAGTGCACTTGGTTTAGTTCTAGAGCACCGGCTATTGTAACACGTAGCTTATAAGGCTATTACAAATAACTGATGAGGTCCACAGACAATGTAGAACGTTTTTTTCATGTTTTAACAAATAAGAGCAATACACAGTGCAGCAATTCACAGTTTCATATTACACTTAAACTATTCTGTCTACCAACCATACTGTTACATTTTTCATCTCTTTAAAAGTGCTCTTCTCTACAAAGGGACCATTTCTTTGGTTAAATAGCACGCTACCGCCTTTGACTGTTGGCCTTCATTGCCTGTAGCAGGATTTTTGGATAATTCTGCATATTCAACCAGATGATTTTTAAGAAATGTTTTGTAATTCCCCAAGGGGAAAATTTCTTTTTGCATGACCTTTGGGAATCAGAGTACAGAGTCAGCATGTGACCATAAAGGTTTGTTGTCTGGGACTGTTGTCTGCACTAACTGCCTTCACACATAGTTTACAGATTACTTCATTTATATTCTTCATGTTGCCCTTTTCGCTGGGACTAAAACCACTGGCAAGGATGTACCTTTCTTCGTCACTAATTCCTCCATGTTTTGCTAATAGCTTCATTGACTCATGGAGAAACAAAATGAGGACATCTGCTAGCCAAATGTAGAATTAGTGAAGTAAAGGATCTGTCATCTTAAACAACATACCAACATAAAATATTTCCTTTATTTATTAAAATGGTGATAACTGAGCTCTTTGTTTGATATAGAAAATATAAAAATTACCCGAGAAATTTTATAGAGCGCCGGTGGAGCAGCTAATTAGTAATAATCTCAGAGCATCTCTCCTCTTACCCAGGCCCTCTCTGGCACAGGTGAATGTGTTATAAATCAGAAACTCTTTCAACTGACACTGCACAACCCTTCAGCACTAAAGATACAAAAAATGTAAATTGCTATCAATCACAACCCTGTATTGGTATCAAAGTCTAAAATTAGTACTGCCTCATCATAAAATGGACTTGAATGAATGCCTACCAACAAGGAAAATTACCTTTAGTCATTCAAAAACACCATATTTAGTTGTTCTGTTTCTACCATCTCCTGAACAAGAGTGATTCAGAAGTAATATGCTTCATTCTGTTTCACTGTATCTTAGCGCTAACAGAATTTTTTTTTCTTCATTCCACAGTATTCTTATAGTGTGTGCAAGCCATGCCACAAAAAGTGTGCAACTCTGAGTGTGGATTGGTATTGCAAACTCAGTTAGAATATGCAGGTGAACAAAAGTGTTGATGTTTTCAAAACTACAAACTTTGCTTTTTTATTGAATTAGTTAAAAACATATAGCATTCCATAAAATCAAGTCCAAACTTAACAGAACTAAATTCAAATCATGAGAAAGAGAGGAAGGCCAACAGCCAGAGTAAAACACTTGTGAGTAGTAAAGAGAGAAAGGACTTTTTTCCCCCAGTATAAATGATTATTTTAACATGTCATTGATTAGGCCCTGCCAGGTTTTAAAAATGTTTTGCACAGATCCTCTAAGTGAGAATCATATTTTTTCCAATTTCAAATAGTATATAACATCAGTTCCCCACTGACTTAAAAGAGGTGCATTAGGATTCTTCCAGTTGAGTAAGACAAGTCTATGTGCTAATAGTGAAGTGAAGCAATTAGTTTGTTTGTCCTTCTCCACTTTAAGCCCATCTGGGAGTTCACCAAACACAACTGTTAGTGGATTAGGAGGGATTGTGACACCGAGGCTGTCTGACGGGCATTTAAAACTTTTTGTCCAGAAAGATGTTAATTTGGTACACGGCCAAAACATACAAGTTTTGCTTTGATAAAAAAAAGTAGGGTAATCACTTCATTACACATTAATTGAAATGTACACTGTACAGTGAAATCCCTGTTTGCACGCTTGACCAACATGAAACACACCACCACTGTCAAGTGGTCCACATTTTGCACCATGGGTTATGAAAAATATAACATCACAAAATATAACAGTCTGTGATAAGCAAAGCGGTTAAGTTTCCTTTCACTTCTGATGAGATTAAAGGAGGGAAAAGGTTTTTTTTTTTTTAATAAATATTCAACACCTTTCTTTCTGGGTCAATGGCAAAAAATGTCAAGAAACAGCATAGTTTTGCTATTCTTTTTGCAAAGCAAATCTCTTAATTCTAAAACTCTAAACTCTTAAGTTTCTTTGGAAAGTCAATTTCACACAAATCCAAGACTCATCACTAATGCCAGCGCTTGATTCTGCAACCTATGAGTTTCAGAGTGACTGTGTACACAAGTGAGCCTTTCTATAGACTGGTGCTTGTTTCTTCTTGCGTCTAGGGCTGTTAGAACAGGCACAAGAACCTGCTCAAACCCCTGGAATGGTTTAAGTGAGTCTGAAAATGAGATGAGAAGAAACATTTGGACTGCTGAAACAGGGGAATAAAACAATATATAAAGTGGAACATTTCACTACTCTTCTTCCTCATACCAATTACCCACAAGGAATCTCAGTAATAATGTAGTGAGAACTCTGGATGCCACAGGACATGTCTTCTTCTTATTCTAAATGGGGACCAGAATGTAAACACTAAGATACACACAGAAAGACCAACCAAGAAATGAAGGATCTTGACACTATCCAGGAGGTCAAGGAGGCAGCAAGAAGGCTCTCCCTTCTGGTCACACCAGTTCTGTTTATTCTCCTTCCCAGGTACACCAAAGAGAGAAGGACTTTCTGTAATACTTTAAACGAATACACAGAGGCATCCCAGAGGGAACAATATTGGGCAAAGTATACAGTGCATACACACACACACTCACGCTCTCAATTTGAAATGGTTTTAAAAATATTTTCCTGAGTCTTGATTCTTAGTTTGCAGGAACAATGGCTGCAAGGGAGAAATAACTAATTGACAGGCCTGCTACGCTAACTGTGACAGCCAGAACAGAGAAACATACTAACACTGACAATCTATGTAACCCTCAAAAACATACCACTTTAATCTTTCGTAACACAAATTATACACCTTTATACTTCCAATTGTATATGTACCTGAAAGGTGAATTAGTTCATAGTGTGTTCTAAATAATCTCACAACAGACAAGGAAAGAAAATAAAGTCTGGACATTTTCATACATTTAATAGTTTAAACAGAGAAAGGAATAAACATTTCTTATATAGACAGGAAGGCCGTTCAGAAGGTCAGAGCCCAGTACATAAAGATTCTAATCTTACAGTTTATGTAGTGGACTAATAATTTTTAAGGCCCTAAATGCTGTATCTGTCAAAGTAATAATATCAGAGACACACAATGTATAATATGAATGGTGGTATATAAAATGATTAGGATTTAAATAATCTTTAGTCCTTATACTAGTTAATGTAGAGCTTCACAAACTCGATGTTGTAACAACCTTGGGGTGTCACTCGGATGCTTGAGAGGTGTTCTAAATGTAATATAGTAGTAAGTTTTAAATTTTTTGTTTGAATTTCAACTTTTAATATTGAACAAATACAAATGGGGTTATCAAAACAACCTAAAAAAGCTTTGACGACTCATATTAAAAATAAGTACATATTTAGATATATTTGAGCAGTAATCTGGGTGCTGCATAGATGTTTACTCTCTATGTGCTTATAAAGTATTTTTTATTATTAATATTTTTACTTTTTACTCATTGTGCATCTGTAAAGCATGATGTGCTCATATCTGCATAGCAGTATTTAAATGAATGTGACACTTACAAACACAGCCTTTCTTTCACAAGAACCTGTACTCAAAGTGACATAATTACAGAGAAGGCGGAATGGACCACAGTTTACGCTCAAAAACCCAGACAAAGTCACTTCTGATTGCTCAAACGTGTTACACATAATGTGAATGCTGGCCCGGACAACATAGTTTCACCACACACCCTTTATTATATACAATATTTACAGTTTTCGTGCACTACCAACCCCAGTGCCTCCAGCACCGATCCCCCAAAGTCCAGGCCACACATTCCTTTTGTCTTTCTCTCCTGGCTGCCTCCAGTCCTCACTCCAACTCCGTCTTGCTTCCTCCCGACTCTCGCCATGACTGCTGGGAGGCGGCCCCTTTTATGGGATCCCAGATGGGCTCCAGCTGCTTCCCGGCACTCCTCTGCAGACACGCCCTTGTGTGGCGGAAGTGCCGGCTGCGCACCCGTAGGCCGTCCGGGTGTCCCCTGTCGTCTTCCCCCCAGCACTTCCTGGTGTGGCGGAAGTGCTGGGCTCCAGGGCTGTTCAGGCAGCGGGGCGCCGCCTGGCGGTGGCCACGGGCCCCTACAGGGCTGGGCTTCCATGCCCCTTACCCGAGGCCACCAACATAACCAGGGCGGACACCCCCTCGTGGTCTGGTGGAGGTACAGGCCCTCCTCTGGTCCTCCTGGGTGTCCAGGTCGGGCTCCTGCCTCGGCCAGATGTGGCAGATGATGGTCTGGAAGTGGGGCGCCGCCTGGCAGTGACCACGGGCCCCTATAGGGCTGGGCTTCCATGCCCTCTTACCCGAGGCCACCAACATAACCAGGACGGACGCCCCCTCGCGGTCTGGAGGAGGTACAAGCCCTCCTCTGGTCCTCCTGGGCGTCGGTGCCACAATAATAACAAAATCAAAAGCAAAATTATAGCCAGCAGACAACAGATTAGATGTGGAAAACCTCAAACAACTTTACACTCGGTAGCATGGGACACCAGTTGAGTTCTACATGGAGGAGCTGGAGGACAATGAATAAATAACATGTAGAACTATGTTAAACTCAGAATCCCTTTCTCCCTCCATTATAATTACAGCAAAATTATAATACTGGTCAGCTTAATAGTTATGTTTCATTCCATATTTTATTTAGGCATTGGTGCCATTAAAGAACTGAAATTCTTAATAAATCAATGGTAACAATTGGGATCCCCATAAATAACTGGACTGTTTTAAAGGTTTTGATGCTTGCCGTTCACAAATTACCTTGTCTTTTATTTTGTCCATACTTTCATGAAATGTGGTAACTTAGAAACAATACAAAGGACTGGTAAAATGTAACACTTCTCAAGTTTCATAAATAATTTAAACATTCTTAAATGTGTTTAATACATCCCTCATGTATAATATGGATTTTAAGGTTTATGAAAAAAATGGCATAAAACAATGTAATTATGTAAAAGACTGTCATTGACAAAAGACTGAAATACTGGAGGTTCTTTGGCAAGACTGTATGGTATTATTCAATATTTGTGGGCACTAACCCGGTCAAGTACCAAAGCAGTATTGAATGCATTTTCCATTCATTCTCATCTCTAATTCATATAAAATTATAATAACTTTTTAAGTCTAATTTGGCAAAGATTGTCCATCCAGTAACTTGACTAATACAGTTATGTGATCAAAAACAGCAAACGACTATCGTTTACTGTGAAATTGTTAATTCACGATAATCAATAGATGATCCATCCTTTTTCTCTAGCTAGTTTCAGTTCAAGTTATGGCATAAACTTTTGGAAGAGAGACATCCAGAAGAAGTTCAATGCCACAGTCATAAAGCTAATGTGGTGAGTGAGTTGTTTGATAAAGATGTCAAGAAAGACAGGATAACTAGAGGGTAAAGGATTTTGACATACTGTTAAAGGTATGGAAATTCATCCATCAAAAACAACACCTACTCCAAATGGTATTTCTTTATTTTCCCAGTTGATCATGGCATTATGTACAATTACCAAAGGATAACTTGAAACTGACAGTGAAGTGCTACTTAGCAGTAAGAAAAATGTAAATAGTTACTAATGAAAAATTCCTGCCTGTACTGAAATGGGGACATGAATATTCTCAGTTACTCCTTTACCAATGGGCCCAACATCAATAGCGAGCATTCGTTAATTTAGCCTTTATTGGAAAGGGCTGGATCTGGTATTTTAAAATAGAACTGACGCAAATAAATGATTATAAAATACAATGCAACTCATCCTAAACCATCTTCACTGGGTTTAGCTCATCTATCACAACACTCTTGTTACTCTCTTTCTTTGCAAAATAGCTCTCCTTGATCCTTGAGTTGGGTTTTGAGTGACTGTCTCCCTTTATGTCACCATCATACCTCCCCACCAGTGCTTCTCGGTGATACTCACACATGGAGACATCATTCACTCACAACCGCTGCATCTCATGAAGACTTGGAACGACAGACATCAAATTTGGATGCATCAGACCAAAGGACAGATTTCCAATGTTCTAATGGCAATTGCCCTTATTTCATTGTCAAAGCAAGTCCCTTCTTCTTATTTATCTACTTTAGTTTAGTTTATTTCAGTGCATACCCATGCTACTTTTGTCATGACACACTTAATTGGCTCAAATGCATTAATAAAGAAAGCAAGTTCCTCAAAATAACTTTAAAACAGACACACACAGTAACTGATATGGTGAGTGTGATATAACATTTCCAAATCTAAACTTGATTAAAGTTTCAAAATTAAGTCAAGGAGATTTTTAAAAATATTTTTCATATCCAAATTTGCATTTTTGAAAGAAATTCATAAACAGGCATCTGTTAATCTATGTGTTTTAGGCACAAATTTGATGTATTGAAGCATAAGCTGTGCTGCGCATCAGTGGGTCATCTTCCGGGCTTTTCAGAGGTATGTACCTGCATCTCGGGTAGAGAGGGGGTGCTGGCACTAACCTAATCCTCTCTTTTTCTCTCCACAGTGCAGCGATGACACCCAGTAAGGGCAACTGACTACTCCCCTTCTGGTCCTCCCACTACATATCCTATGGTTCCCAGTAGGAGGTGTCAGTTGTTATGAGAATGCACCACAGGAAGGAGCTCCTTTCTATCGTGACTCTCACAGGCTTTACGAACCGGGTAAGGTTCCTCATGCTTGGACCCTGATTTTTGTTTGTTTAGCATCATCAAATGTACGTTTTGTTTGGACAGTTACTGTAATTAAATTAGGGACACATAGATGCACATACTTATAGAAAGTATACAAACACAATACTCGATATACAGTAATATCTACAAAAAGCAGAGTTTCATTGTCAAGAAAATAGTTTTGCAGTAAAGTTTATTGTTAAATTTGACTTTGTCTGCTAGGCTATATTAAACTTTAACAAACCTTTCAAAGGATCACATAAAAATTAAAGGAAGGACATGAACTGCCATGAGGAAGCGCATGTCTTGTGTACCGGAATGCTGTTCTAACCTACAGAGTTTCCTGTTTACAAGGTTATGTAGGATATCTACAGTATTAGCAGAATGACAGTAGCTCTAGATCACTATCCTCTGTGCTATGTTGAGAGTAAAAATCATAAAACCTTACTGTAGTTGCCTTATGTCAAGAAGGACAGCTACTCAATTTTAGTCCCATCGTCATTTTCAGTAGAAAAAAAATTCTCTTCAAGTTTTATTGTACTTCTGAAACTTCACAAATTAGTGCTTTCTATACTATACAGACTGGCAATTACTTTCCTTGCCTTTAAATTAATGTCAGACTTGAGACAAATCTTTTTAATATACAGTATATTGCATTTGTCAGTAGTAGTAACAAATTAATACTCTATTTCATTAATTTATTTGTGACATACCTTAATGATTAGTCTTAAGGAATAACTCAATCCATTTTAGGATTTCTGTGATTTTAGATTACCAATACATTTCTGTTTGCCCATAAACCAATGAATTTTAACACAATAATACATAAATGTAAAACTGATAAAAGCAAAATAAGTGGTTCAGTTTATTTTTAAGATATGTAGCTCACCACTTACCATATAAAACACAGTAAGAGATAAAATGAAGTCGAGCATCACCACAGCACTATCTTTTAAGCATGCTTGTAGCTTAATGCCATGGTCTGATCAAAAATACATTTTCTATTCAACTTGCACATTGCTTTCTCACTTCCTGTCTTTTGAGCATGTCCTTCTTCAGTACTGATCCTGAGAAGGTCTGCACTACTGACATAAAGGGAAATTAATAAAAAGGTTCAAGTGAAACCATAGCAAGATTTCTATCTATAGTTTGTGAAACCACAATATGCTGTTATGTGCTGCTGAGTCAGTCATCTGTGCACACCCAATCAGCACTGATGTGAAAGCTCCAAAACGTTTTTTAATCTAGATTTTCTTATCATTCTATTTCTAAACAGGGCTATTCTCTTTCTAGTGTGGCTCTCTATTAAATATTCTTGGACTTGTTAACCTGATTTTCAAACTTCAGTTTATCTCAAACAATTCAACATCATTTCAAATGTTCTTAAAATGTGGAGTTGGTGACTAAGATGGAATTCTAACAAGGTCATTGTCGCCAAATCCGGACTTTCCAAATATATACTGTACATTTAAAGAATGATCAACAAATTATTTTAATAAAATATTGAAAATATGTACGATGAGACAAACTTTCAGTCTTTATTTATACTTCTGCCAGAAAATCTCCTTCTTTTCATCCATCTCTTTACTACCTAAAAGGCTTCTTTATTTATTTATCTGTGGGAATACTGGACATGCTAGATATAACTCTAGTCTACACGAACTGTGAAATGCACATAGCATTTTTGCACAACAGAAAGAAAGCTATAAAAAGTGATAATGCCCAGGGCAAGAGAAGCAGTAAAACAACACTATAATACAGTTAGGTCCATAAATATTTGGACAGAGACAACTTTTTTCTAATTTTGGTTCTGTACATTACCACAATGAATTTTAAATGAAACAACTCAGATGCAGTTGAATTGCAGACTTTCAGCTTTAATTCAGTGGGGTGAACAAAACGATTGCATAAACATGTGAGGCGACTAAAGCATTATTTTAATATTTATGGACCTAACTGTTGTGGCATCCGGCCGGGAGGGCCGCCCTGGTTATGTTGGGGGCCTCGGGTAAAGGGCTTGGAAGCCCAGCCCTGTAGGAACCCATGGCCACCGGTGCCTGAATATCCCTGGAGCCCAGCACTTCCGCCACACCAGGAAGTGCTGGGGGGAAGATGACAGGAGACACCAGGACGGCTTCCGGGTGTGCAGCCGGCACTTCCGCCACACTGGGGTGTGGCTACGGAGGAGTGCCGGGAAGCAGCTGAAGCCCATCCGGGTTCCTGTTTAAGGGGCCGCCCCTTCGGTCGATGGTGGAAGTCGGGTGGAAGAGGACGGAGCTAGAGAGAGGACGGGAGGCGGCCAAGAGAGAGGCACAAAGATTGTGAGGCCTGGACATTTGGGGGAATGGTGCTGGAGGCACTGGGAAGTGCACTGAAGTAAAAATTGTAAATATTAGTATAAAAAACGTGTGTTGGGTGAACATAAGATGTCCGTCTGTCTGTGTCCGGGTTCAAGTCCCCACTGTATATTGCTTAATGAGGATAATTTTTCTGCAGTGAATTTCAAATTAGATGAAGGCTAAAAGATTGTTTTACAGGCACATGTGTGCACAGGGGACAGTTTTAGGGCTCAGAAAATTGTAATCTTCCTCAAGAAAGCCATAGGACACTGTCAACTAAAGCCTTTTTTCTTTCTCTCTCTGCAATTTTTGCAAGATTGACAACCGACCTGGACATGCCTCTTCTGCCTAAAACCCTTACCACTGGAAACATCACCATCTTATTCAGTCTATCTTGGAGACTTGTGTTGTCACAATGTTTATTTTCTCTTTCAACAGTCTTATAATTAATGTTTATATTTGATTATCATCTCTTTTTGTCTTTTTAGTACAATTACATTACGCCTGAGAAATTCATATTGCAAACAAGCTGTTCATCAACAGACATTTGGGCTTTATGGAGATTCAAACATTTATATTCTAGTAAAATTCATTTCTGTAAAGAAAGTGAACACTGTTACTGATACCTTTTAGCCCTTTATTAAAATGACACTGCTGGCTTGCCATGATACTAACAACTCTCCTTTACCAATTTGTTTTTAACAATGACAGTTCTCCTAGCAAAACATTTTATTCTGTTTACTTCTCATCTTCTCAGTTAAAATCATTTGTTGCATCTTTGTAATATGTCGTCTGAAGCAGGCCTTCTCACTAGGAATGAAAATTCAGTTAAGTTTATGTATACTTATAGACACATATAGACACAAAGAACAATTCAAAATTACATCTTTAAATAATTTAAAAGTTAATGTGAACAACTTTCTTGCAAGCTATATATATTTGAGTTTAGACAATTGACACAACATAGCAAACAATACATTTAATGTTTTTCCTGTTAAATAAATTGTGGTTATATATTCAAAAATACTAAATATATACATTCAAGTAGTTGTTTTTTCTAAAACCTTAACATTCTCAAATCTGGATACTCAAATTATGGGTTGTCAATCCACTGCCTATCCTGACAGTATCAGAAACAAGGCAGGAAATTACCCTAAATGTGGATTATTATTAACGAAGGCAAAAACAAATATTATTCCCAGAGCCAAACAAATTGGAAAGGACTTCTATACAACATTAATGTAAGCTTTTAAATGATGTTTTGATTTTATTTATTTTTTATTATTTGTTACTTTATGTTTTTAAATGTCACTTTGTACTAAGAATTATCCATCCATCCAGTTTCTAACCCGCTGAATCCGAATACAGGGTCACGGGGGTCTGCTGGAGCCAATCCCAGCCAACACAGGGCACAAGGCAGGAACCAATCCTAGGCAGGGTGCCAACCCACCGCAGGTACTAAGAATTAGACATGTAAATTTAAAATGTGACAGTAAGTTCAACCTATTGGTAGGCTGTACAAGATTCAGTCTCTATTAACATGTGTGCACCCCCACAGACCACATGGTATTGGACCAAAGGCTGTATGCTTTTTCACTAGAATTCTCTATACGGTGATGAATAAATTGCTATCCTACTGAACTCATGTGGCTGTAAACTGCTTGTCTGCACCACTAGGAATGACTTATTGGTAGTTGACAAAAACAAGAAAAAAGGATAACGTTAAAGTCCCAAACCTGTCTGCCATATTTTGACCACCATCAGTATACAAGAGCTGCATTAAAAAGAGACGTCTATTCTTACTTTCTGAGGCACTTTCTACGTGCTTATTAAAGATGAGGCCAATAGCAGAGTATTCCTGTTGATAAAATATGCCTGTTTTATATGTTATATGCACAGGCTTAAGGCTTTGTCATTAATAATGCAATGCAATTACCTACATTAGCAGAGCACAAACAAGGTCCTGTTTATGTAGGTTTGTAATCAAATAACATACCATAGTCAAATCAAAAAGTTGCAGTAATGCGAAATACCACAGCACAATGAGTAATCCTAACAACATATAGTGAGACAGAGCTCATATTTAGGATGGATGGATATAAAAGGCACTGTATGATAGATAGATAGATAGATAGATAGATAGATAGATAGATAGATAGATAGATAGATAGATAGATAGATAGATAGATAGAAAATAACAGAAAAACATCTGGCAGGCATGACTCCTTAACCAAAGTAAACATTCAATTAACTATTTTATTGGTTATGCCGTTTTTGCAAAATATCTCAATTTCAGAAGACAAGTTAACAAAACCTTAGCTTAGCCTGTCAATGTCTGCAGTGCACCTTCACTTGGACTGCATGCCGGCATTTTCCATTTTTGTGGATAATGATGGCATATACTGTTATCAGTGTCTAATGAAATGTATTGCAGTTTTGATACCAGCTGCACCACAAATTTGGTTAATGTAACAGAGAGACACAAATGAAGCTGCTCCACACAGAGGATTGGTCAGAACACATGCACTGTATTTTGGAAAAGTGGCTGCTGGGCTGTAAAACATAAACTGCCTGCTGGTGCCACCATTTTGTGGAGCCTGAAGTAGTTACTGGTTATCTAAGTAACAGCAAACTGAGTGATGTGCCACAATAATGGTGAAAGACAATTAACCAGCATTTTTTAAAAAATGCACTAATATGTCTGTCTGCCCTAAATTTGACATGTGCAAAAACTTGTTGAAAAAGTTCAATTTTAAACGCGATATCTCAACTAGAGCACACTGTGTACATTTCTTAAAAACTCTACTTTAAAAGTATTGTTAAATTTACAAAATCAACTGTTTTAAAACAAAGAAACATTCTATATTATCTCAATTTCTAATTAATATACTATTTTAATTGTATCTTTCAAAAACGTTACTCATGTGAGTTGCTCCTGACATGTAACAGATAACAAATCCTGATCTCTGTTCGCCAATGCAGGCTATCAAAATGCCAACAAAGTTGCATGCACAGCAGGGAGTACATAACCTGTGCCACAACAATACACTTTACTTGCTACTGCAAGTCCTCTCTAGTAAGTTAAATAATCTTTATAACCGTAGAAAGCAAAAAGTCAATTAAGTTATATAGAAATTAACTGAAAAGGAAGTGGCTCAGTCACTGTTACACATACAGTGAATAAAATGTGTTCTATACTTACATTACCCTAAAAATGGCTCCATTATCTGCAGATTTTGATAAAAGTATACTGTCTCTCTGATTTTAGTTTTATAAATTGTCTGTGTTGCAAGTCTGTGTAATGTTGGTATGAAAACAAATATAGTCTGGCAAGTACTTTTACACTGATCATTATTGTTGTTATTATTAGTAATAGTATTATTTTGTTCAAAATGTTTCATCATCTGCGGTGGGCTGGCGCCCTACCCAGGGTTTGTTTCCTGCCTTGCGCCGTGTTGGCTGGGATTGGCTCCAGCAGACCCCTTTGACCCTGTAGTTAGGATATAGTGGGTTGGATAATGGATGGATGGATGGATGTTTCATCATTTTTGGTGTTAAAAAAATACCTGATTTTTTCACCCCAAATTCCCTCTTGGATTAACCAATAACCCACAGATATTTAAAAAAAACATTAATCAAATATGAAAATTTGTAACTGGTACAGCACTATGATTATCTCTTCGTGGTACTCCTACCCCTGTTTGTTCATTAGACTCTAAATTTATCAGTGCCCTTGATTGTAGTTTTCCTGGTCCTCTTCCCCCTCTAATTAAAAAAAAAATACGTGCAGCACCTGCTCTTTCTGGGTGTTCAATACATTAACTAGCAAAAGAATCGTTGCCATAGCTAATATGGTACCGGAAATTAAAAAATATACCACAGTGCTGGAGAAAGTTTCTAAAATGTGTTTCAAAACACTGGAAGTATTAAACAGAACATGGGGATTTTATATATATATATATATATACAGTATGTTGTTCAAAACACTGTAAAGATGTAAATGATTACTAGAATTTGGACTCCCTTTGTAAAATGTAGAAGGCATTTCCATGAAAGTAAAAAATAAATATTATTTTAATCTTTGTATTTTTCTTCTGTTTGCAAAAAACATCTTAATTAAGGATTTTAGTTGAAGTCCCTCAAAAACAATGGAAGGAAGCAAAGCACTATGGTAATCCTGTACTTTAAGTATGGAAAAGGCACTATATAAAGAAAATGTATTATTATTATTATTATTATTATTATTATGTAAGTGAGTGCTTTTCCAGCTGAAGCTCTAGGAATTAATTCAAGAAACTGTTAAGGAATGTTAGTCTTTTTCACAATTTAAAGAAGATTTCTACAGCTGATCATGGGATTGTTGTTGGTTGCCTGGTGAAGGATGAAGCCCCCACCCATTTCTAAAGTGTAACAGAATTAAAATATAAAAATGTACCGGCTTACATTTGTTACCCTTGCCTGTGCTTCTCTCCTTCCAACATGAGAAAGTGTTTTTCCATTTCTTTATCTATCCACTTATCTCCGGCCATATTTTTTCCTGTTGTTGCCCTTGGCAGGAAATGAGCTGCAGGGAGCCTAGAGGGCATCTTCTGCAGCTTTGCACACGCAAAAAAAAAGAGGAAGATCAGGGTCTGTGACTCCCTTGAGTTTTGTCAGTACTACTACTTACAATATGTAAATCCTAAGTCATATTTATATGCTTTATTTTTAGCATAAATAGCAATAAATTACATTATTACAAAGTTAGTGTTACATGCCTTACATCCATAATGTCAATAAGAAGCATATAAAAAGTGTTACGCTAATTCAACATTGTGGATCAGGGTAGAATGTCACTTGATACAAAACATCCTATAATGAAAAATACAGTCAGAGTAGGTGCATGGGCTTATCTGTTAACAAGTGTTTTGGGGGATTATGCACTGAAACTCTGTAGTGTGCTTTTCCTTCATTTGTTTTGTTGTTCTGCTTTTTATGAATGCCTAATTCTGTCAAAGCAAAAGAATAATAATGTGTAAAATGTGCCAGAAAACAACAAACTGCATTAGGCTGTCTATTATATCTGCAATTGTGTCAAACTTGAATTCCAATTCTGAGAATCAGTGTAATTTCACACAAGGCCCCTTGCATATTCTATGCTTGCTGGAAGAGATTGTAGTATATATTTCCAAAGCTCATCAGCACTGTCAGAAATAACAATACATGAATAATAATAATAATAATATTAACAGTAACTAATAACAAAATACATGGTAATGTGTATGTTTTTTTCTATTATGCTTGCACCTTATCTTGGTTCTGTTAGCATTTATGCTGTGATGCTCAGCACTTTTAATTGCTCGCTCTAACTTTATTCAAAGATGTATGGCGAAAATAACACATTCAAATTCAATTGCTTGCAGCAGTATTTTACCTATGAAACCGTGGACAGGTTTTCTATGTCATCTGTTGGTGAGTCACATTTATTAAACTGCATTTATTAAATTAAACATACAAAAAGCATACACTTTTCTTCTCATTTCACGTTACTTTAAGTAAAATGGAAATAACTGAAAAAAAATCTGTGATGCACCATATGCTCTGTAAAGACCTATTTATCTTTATTCTTTTATTGGTTGACTTTCATTATAGCACAGGTCAGATTACAAGTACATAGAGAGAAAACATATTGCCTCCAAAACAATTGGTACAAACACTGATCAGCCACAACATCAAAACCACTGACAAGTGAAGTGAATAACATTGATTATCTCATTATAATAGTACTTGTCAACATGTGGAGTGTATTAGGTAGCATGAGAACAGACAATTCTTGTAGGTGATATGTTGAAAACAGCAAAAATGGGCAAGTGTACTGAGTGACTTTGAAAAGGGGCAAATTGTGATTGCTAGACAACTGGCTCAGAGCATATTTAAAATGGCAGGTCTTGGGGTCCCCAGTATGTGGTGGTTATTACCTACCAAAAGTGGACCAAGGAAGGACAGCTGGTGAACAGGCGACAAGGACAGGGCCATGGGCAACTAAGGGTCATTGATATGCATGTGTGGAGTGACGGCTAGCTTGTCTTATCCGATCCCACAAAAGAGCTAGCTACTTTAGCACAAACTGTTGAAAAATATGATGCTGCCCATGAGAGAAAGTTATCATAGTATACAATGCATCGCAGCTTGCTGCATATTGGGCTGCGTAGCCGGAGACTGGTCAGGGTGTCCATGCTGGTCCATGTACACCACTGAAACAGCATACAATGGATACGAGTGTCAGAACTGGACCATATGCGTGTGTGTGTTGTTCACCTGGGGAAGAGACAACCCCAGGATGTACTACAGGAAAGAAAGAAAGCCAGCAGAGATGTTCTTTGCAATGTTCTGTTGGGAAACCTTTTGTCTTGGCATTCATGTGGATATTTACTTCGACATGAACCACCTATCTAAAGATTTTTGCAGACCATGTACACCCCTTCATGGAAACGATATTCCCTAATGACAGTGGCCTCTTTCATTAGGATAATACACCCTTCCATTCTTCAAAAATTGTTCAGAAATGGTTTGTGAATATGACAAAGAGTTCAAGCTGTTGACGTTCCCTCTAAATTGCCAAGATCTCAATCCAATCTAGCATCCGTGGGATGTACTGGAAAAACAAGTCCAATCCATGAAGGCCCCATCTTGCAATTTACCGGACTGAAAAGATCTGATATTAACATCTTGGTGCCAGATACCACATGACACCTTCAAAGGGTCACAGCTGTTTTGGTGACATGAGGGGGGCCTACACAATATTACGCAGGTGGCATTAATGTTTTGGCTGATCAGTGTATAGTTTGCATTGGGTCTCTTAAGGGGCCAAACACAGTTTCAACTCCACAACTGTATGCCTGATTACCAACAATGAGGAGATTGCTTACAGAGAAGGGCTTTCTTTGCCTTCAGACCCAGTTGTGGGAAAAAACAACAATCTCTTCCTTACTGGATATGTTCAGTATTTTAGAAGCTGTGGTTATTTCTTTGCATTCACTGAGTCTGGTTATCTTTTATTTATCTGTGTGTAAAAAGGCACCTTGCTTGTACTGCCCCTACAAATATTTGCTGATATTTTATCAATCTGCATGTCTCTCCCATTCAAAATTGTGTCAAACTTTTTAAATCCTTGTTTTTTTTGTCTTGATCTACTGTGTAATTAGAATTTTATAAATTATTTCTTAAATAGATAAATTAATTGAAGCTGTTAGGCTGAAACACTGTGAAAAATCTGAAAAGGTACACATAGGCTTTTTTAGGCTACATGTTAACATGTTTTATACAAATTACGTTTTACTACAGAAATATACAATTATTCTTCTAAGCTTATAATTATGAGAGAAGTTATTATGTTCATCAAATAAATGATGTGAGAACTTTGGGAGTACTGCCAAATTTGCTATGGACTCCAAATTGAGATCAATGACTTTTTTTGTTGCTCTTTCCAAATCTGCTATCCAAATTATGAATGTTTCATTCCCTCATGGGATGCCAGTCCAAACAGTAAGACTAACTTGGCAGAGACCTGAAAATGAATCATATCTGTATGACCTACAAGCACTTCTTGCCAAGAACAGGGCAGATATGTGTAACTCTCTACAGTGCTGGTGGTATAAAGGGAATTGGTGCATTGTCCAAAACATTTGGTGGCATAAACAGAATTAGTAGCTGCTTAATTGTTTGTGTAGCCAAATCCCTAGAAAAATGTAGGATTCCAAAGTGTAGAAAGTTAGTTTTGAGATTTTCATAATCCAGGAACTAAGAAACAAAACTTTGTCTGGGCCCTTCTTGCAGGTAGACATCAAACATAGCTTCTTCTAGACTGTGTGCACGAGTCTATCAGATTGCATTTCAGCCATACGTTTTCAAGGTACCCAAATTAGCAATCTAAGTTCATTAATAATTTAATAATCAGTGAAGGAACATGATTATTTGTACAGTTAGGGACTAATAAATACTGTAGGTATTACAAAAGCTTATACTGTATATGCTACATGTTCAAGTTATATAATGGCCCTGCTATTACTGGTTGTACAAATTTGAGTACATATTTTAACACTTTTAATCATGCCAACCTCTCTTCTAGAAACTATCGGATTTTCATTTCATACCTGTTAATTCCTGTTCTATAAATCTCTTCTTCTAAATGTCATCACAACTTTTATTCCCAATCTGTCCAACCGTGTACCATTAATAAGGGTGTAACAGTCCTAGATGAGAGGTGAAGTAGTAGAAAGTAGTGCTGGGAGGTATACCGGTTCATACCAATTTTTTTGTTATGATATGGATTTTTCTTATATCGCAATACCGGTTTAAATAGCCTAAACAACGTTTTGGAACGTGGCACAGAGAGAAACTGTTTAAGGGGGGGCCTTTTTCACTGCTACACTGCTAAACACGCATGCAACGGAGTACATGTGTTAGTGGAGGTATTGAACAGTGAAAATGGACAGAGAACATTCAGAAACTGAAGCTGTAGCAGAAGATAAAGTTGAACATGATGACACAGAAGAACTTTTGCCGAGAAAAGGAGCCATGTCTGTTGTCTGGAGATACTTTGGTTTTAAAAGGTCAGATGTGGACCAACAACTATTTACTGCAAAAGCTGTAGAGCTAAAGTTGTCAACACAAGCAATTTGCTGCACCGCCTTAGCTGCAAACATGCTTTGGAGTACCATGAATGTATGGAACTAAGATTGGCACCCTCCATGTCCTCAGGTAAAACTGAAAAAGCTACAGGACACTTGAGTCAGATGTCACTTGTAGAGGCAGAGTTTGCTAGAGGTACTGCCTGTGACAAAAAGAGCAAGCGGTGGATCGAGATACCCAACGCCATTACAATTCAGATAGCTAATGTGTCATTGGACAGAGATTGTTAACATTAACAGGAAGTGTACTTGGATTACAAAACATATTTACTATATATTGCTTTTCTAAGACATGTTCAGTGCAATACAACATTTGACAAGCACTTCTGGATATTTTACTAAGGCTAAATGCCTCTTTAGATGGTTGAAAATATGTTGTCAAAATTATAGTTTTAAGTTGTTTGCGAAATTTGTTCAATAAAAAGGTTCTATATTTTGACTGCAACTGTTATGCAATATGATTCCTTCTCTTCATTAGTGCCACCCCCTTGAAAACTATCACTTTATGGGGCCATGCAAACCTTTATTAATACTTGTGTGCACATTAAAATGTTTCCTTTTCACAATTCTCATGACAGTGGAATAGGTTATTCTTAGCCAGTCTACTGCAGTAATTGCAGTAGAAAATGTGGTTAACATCCATTCATACATGGGGAAAAAAATACTGTTGAATAACGTGAAACCAGGATAATTTCGAAAAATACCGTGATACAGAATTTTGGTCACACCGCCCAGCACTAGTAGAAAGCTACTGTTTCCAGGATAAGTCTCATTCTGAATGGCCCTGAAAAGCCACAGTGTGGGAAACAACTATATATCCATCTTAAACTCTTGTCTTGGATACATAGTTCTAGGTATTCCTTTATTTAATCTCTAGATGTCAGCTTAAAGTTTTTAGTTATTTCCTTGTACACCATGGTAGTGGTATATAAATGCATTCACTTCTATGTATCTGTCACTTCACTGAAATTATTTTTCTTAATCTAGTCCCATGTTTAAGGAGGTTTAATTCTTGGAGAAATCAACATCCACGTCCATGGCTCTTCTGGATTTTATTCTTCTCAGATTTTTGTACTCTCATGTTAAATGCATTACTACTAGCACATCCATGGATGGACTATACACCCACAGATCCTTTATACTTCACTGTAGGCACTGAAGAAAATAAAATTCCTTATGTAGTCTGAATGGATTTTCAAGGAAAATGATTCTTTATTTGTTGACGTTAAATACTGCATGTAATGGGTGGCTCTGGTCTGCTGAGCTTATTACTAATTGATTCAGCATTATAACTGCCTGTCTGGAAACATGATAAGGCTTCCTCTGATTAGTCAGGCCACTTAACCAGGCAATTGAGCTGAAGCTGATGACAGAATGATTCACTCCGCAGTATAATCGGTGGTAACAATATAACATCTACAGATATAAGAAAAAAAACAAAGTTTGGACTTGTTCTTTAATCAACACTGACCATTACTTCTTCCCATTCTATTTATAGCCAGCATTTTCCAAAATATTATACAGTATTTACTTCACTTTGAATGTTAAAGTACAGTGCTTTGGAAGACACCACATGTAGCCAGTTTGTTAAATCAGAAACTACTCAATAACTTTCAATTTCATTTCTAATCCTTGCCTGAAAACTGAATAAATAAATAAACTGAATTTTAAAAATGATAGTTATGACACTCAGCTGTATTATATCAATAAAACCAAACAGTCCTTTTTCTGATTAACTTGACTTAGGTAATGTTATTATCTGCTGCCACTTATGATTATTTTTGAATGTTTTAGTAATTCTTGTTCTGTTCAAATGTTAGTTCTTTCACCTTTTTCTTGTTTCATCTTTGACGATGTCATTCAGCATTATCATAGTGCTGGCATTGAAGGGACACCTTCCCACTACAGCACCGCCATTGAGCATATGTCAATGAATTTCTTTACTGATACCTGCTTATTTAAGAGTAAGGGTTTGCCATATTTACTTGTCTGAACTTTATTTAAAATTAAAGACTTTTTCTCACAAAAAGATAAAAAATACTTCAAGACATTCCCAAATTAAGTTCTGAAGATTGCGCGTCTTGCTTTCTCTTATCAGAAAACTTCTATTACCAGGTATTGATCGACCATTGTTAGTGTATTCCAACCTATGCTACTCCGAAAAAAAGAAATGTCTTGCAATGAGTACAGCGCTCTGGAGGAATTTTGGTGCAGAATTGTTGTAAAACTATTTTTTAAGGTCCCATTCCTGATTTCAGGACTTTGATTCTTTTGCATGTTTGTCACACAAAATGTTTCTGATCATCAAACACATTTAACCATTAGTCAAATAGTTGGTATGATGTTCTTTTTCTGAAATGCTGTGTTCCTTTTCGCCAGATGTAACAGGACATTTGCCTTCCAAAAGTTCAACTTTTGTCTCATCAGTGGTATTTTCCCAAAAGTCTTGGCAATCATTGAGATGTTTCTTAGCAAAATTGAGACAAGCCCTAATGTTCTTTTGCTTAACAGTGGTTTGCCGGTCTGCCATCAGGCCGTTTTGCCCAGTCTCTTTTTATGGTGGAGTCGTAACACTGACCTTAATTGCAAGTGGGCCTGCAGTTCTTTAGCGTTGTCCTGGGGTCTTTGTGACCTCTCGGATGAGTCGCAATTTTGGTGGCTTCACCACTGTTCCATGTTTTTGCCCTCTCACTGTTTAGTCCCAAAGCTTTAGAAATGGCTTTATAACCTTTACCAGACCTTTACTTTTGTTTTGTATACTGGCACAGTGTTTAGAAGCAACCAGTAAGTTGTTATTTAAGCAGAACTAGGAAATGATCTTAAAAATGATTGAAACTAAATAGTTTAGTTTTTCACACCACTGCATCCTTTGTTGTGTCAAAATACTATGTAAAAGGCTGATGAAACTAAATAGTTTACAAAGCACCATAAATAGTTTACAAAGCACCAAAATTTTATTCTCAAAAACCAAAAGTCAAAAACCCAGAGGTCTTACCATAAGCATTGCCAAAATAGGAACTGTTAGAGGTCTTTACCAAAAAGAGTGAGAGTGCTACCAAGTATAAAACATTATCCAAGGCATGTTTTCTCACTCCTTAAAAAAACTGGAAAATTATACAAGTCTCAGGGGACTACAGTTTTTATTTTCAACAACCAAACTATTTAAACACAATGCAGACTGCCAGATGTTTTGGATCTGTTGACCATACAATATTTTCTTAATCAAAAACAGTTAAATAAAAACAAAAGACCCAAGTCTTCAAGATTGGTATTGTTAGGACCTTTAAGAAGAGCTCTTTAGTGGACCAGACTTTCATAATCACACACACATGTGAGCATAAAGCTAAAATTAAGGAGTAAGTCGATAAAGCAAGCATGAGAAATAATAGTATTACCTTTAAAACAGTGCAGCAAGAGCCAAAAGTTAATTGGAACCTAATCGTTTACCACATAAATAAGGTAACAGTGAACACATAATTTTGTTATGGAGAAAAAAAGAGAACCAGATGGGTTGGTCTGCTACTGCTTCAGTACCAGGGGCAAGTGAAAAGAATCAAAATTAAAAGCATCATTATCTTTTCAAATACACTGGAAGAACTTTTTCAGCTAATCACACACTGATGATCTTCCGCAAAATAGCGATGACGGCAGGTGGAAACATCATCAGAACCAAATCAGACAATGTATCATGCTGTATTCAGAATGTATCAAGTAACCATAGATAAAAACAGCCTTTTGTTTTCAGTCAAAAGTAATTTTAGGATTTTAAAATTTAGAAGGCAAGCGACATTCAATTTTTTATTAAACTAGTTATCGTACAATATAACAAACACTGAAGCAGTCGTATGTATTTCTGTGAAATGCACAACATGGAAACAAAAATGTATAGAGATGCAACAGTTAACTGTTTAAAAGTGACAGGGCTTACTACAGCTGAAAATATGACCTAAAATATTCAGTAGTTTGTTGATCATACATGTGAATATCTACAGCGTATGGTGTCTTAGGCAACTGTCATTAAGCTTTGGAAATCAGATCGATATGGTCATTGAAAACATATGTTCTCTGATGTAGTTAGAGAGAAGGAACTTTCTAAAAAAAGTATCTCATGAAAAATAAGATGTTCACCATTACCAAATAAGTACTCTGGGATCCTAACAGAAAATAGCAACTCCCTCTCTGGTTTACTGGATTATGTGAAAATGTTCCTTAAAGTTCAAACATTATAGAGTGTGAACATGTTTTTTCAGGCCTAAACCTCATTTTACTAATAAGAGTTCCCACTTAATAGAAGTAAACAATGGCAACTTTTTGAAAATTTGGTGTGATGGTCCAACCATGATAGATTTTACTGCAGATATATTCAAAGATAACTCAACCACAAGTGCATGACAATGTAAAGGGCATACTCCACTTCAAGGTAACACAGAAGGTCAAAGTGGCAATATATTTGACAGGGAAATTAATTTGTCGGGTTTAAATAAAGTCTGAAAACAAAAATTTTTATGCCATTTGGCTTGCTTTCTCTCTCAAGGGTGGGGATCGATCTGTTCTTAACTCTATTTTTCTTTTTGTAAAAACTTGATTGCTTTGTATGAAGTGTAATAAAATTAATAAAAATAAAAAAAAATTAAAAAAAAATAAATAAAAATAAAGTCTGAAAACAAAATTTGGGAATATAATAGTAATGTAGTATTCAGTTCATTTTAATAAAATACTTTTATCATGTACTGGAAAATGGACCATGCATCAAGATAACATAACACAATTGTCTTTCCATCTCATTGAATTCTGAAGATTAATTACATCAGCACAGAATACTCCTATTGCAGCTATTGCTAAGTCCATCCATCCATTAACCTGCTGAATCCGAACACAGGGTCTGCCGGAGCCAATCCCAGCCAACACAGGAACCAATCCTGGGCAGGGTGCCAACCCACCGCAGAACACACACAAACTAGGGCCAATGTAGAATCGCCAATCCACCTAACCGGCATGTCTTTGGACTGTGGGAGGAAACCCACACAAACACGGGGAGAACATGCAACCTCCACGCAGGGAGGACCTAGGAAGCGAACCTGGGTCTCCTAACTGCGAGGCAGCAGCGCTACCACTGTGCCACCCTATTGCTAAGTCAATTCATTATTTCAAAACATTTTCACTCTCAGCTAATCTAAGAACGAGGCACTGGAATAATCTTTCCTGACCAAGGTTTGACTCATCATCAGATGTTCAATGAATCTTGCAAGTAATGCAATTCTCTTTCTCAATCTCCATTGTGCACTGCAGACTTCTTGTACAGGAAACAGCCAGCCAATGTTGGGAGAGTTGGAATGTGGTGCTCAAACTTTTTCTTTTCTGTGTTGTCACTTTTAAACTAATTATTTTCAGTTTACCTATACTACATTATAAATAAGCATGGTGATGCAGCATTCAGCACTGCTGCCTCACATCTCTAAGGCCTTTGCATTTGCCTGTATGGATTTGGCATGTTCTCTATGTCTTTGCATCAGGTTTTTCTCTGTGTATCCTGGTTGAAGCCGTACATTTTCCATTTAAGCTAGTTTCTTTTATAAACATAACTACATATGCAAAACTACAGAAAAACTAGAAAACCAATTGTAAAGCTGAAAGTAAAGCTGAAAAGATCTTACCTGATATGCTACTGCATTTTGTAATTTTGTTACGTTACACTAACAAAATAGCAAAAACTGAAAGAAAAATGTTTTGTACTGGAAGAAGTTTGACTTGTAGATATTGATAAGCTCAAATTCCTATTTCCATACAAAAGTAAACCAGATATGGATTTAAGGTAGTCCATGATGGAGACAACTTTAGGGCAATTTGAAAAAGGACTGTCAGATATAACAGGGTTCTAGCATTTAAATGAAAAATGAATTGTAGCCAAAATTAGAGGGCAAGAAAAGAACTTGTGATCACTAAGTAGGAAGCAAGTCAACAGTAAAACAAAAAATCAAAAAAATATTTGCTATTGAAACCACTTTTTTCTGACTCCCTTGTTAGAAAAATCATTTTTGCTTTTATTGAAACAAAAGTTGATCACAGAAAAACTTTCACCTCAAATATGATGACAACTCTCGCCACATGACCATGTCTCCATAACTTCATGCACATACTGTAAGTACGATACACCTCCTACCAACTTGTGACATTACAGCAGCTAATTCAAAAATACTGACAATTGATGACAACACCAACATGCCCTTGAAGGTGGCAAATGCTGGGGAGGCAGCATAAAGATGAAAGACGCCTCACGCCTGGACAAACTTGTTAAGAAGGCAGGCTTTATTATAGGAGTAAAGTTGGACAGTTTAACATCTGTGGCAGGCATTAAGCAAACTCCTGTCAATCATGAAGAATCCACTGCATCCACTGAACAGGATCATCTCCAGACAGAGGAGCAGCTTCAGTGACAGACTTTTGTCACTGTCCTGCTCCACTGACAGACTGAGGAGATCGTTCCTCCCCCACACTATGCGACTCTTCAATTCCATCCGGGGGAGTAAATGCTAACATTATTTAAAGTTATTGTCTGCTTTTACATGCATTTTTATTACTATTTAATTTAATATTGTTTTTGTATCAGTATACTGCTGCTGGATTATGTGAATTTCCCCTTGGGATTAATAAAGTATCTATCTATCTATCTATCTATCATATAATACCTCTATCTATCTATCTATCTATCTATCTATCTATCTCTAACAAAACACATGAATTATGTAACATGAGTAACATGAGATTTTTCTCCTTTTTCCATGGAAATTTTTCACAGAATTTGTCATTTACAACATTAGTCACTTTTGCCTTCTACTAAGTCATAAACTTTTTCTCTCAATTCTACATGAAAAAGTGAGATTACAAATTTTTCTCAGCCACAACTTCAAAGTATATAGGGTAAACAACATATAAAAAAGTATATTTTTTGGGTGAGGTGTTCCTTTAAATAATTGAGTAATAACAAAAGGTCTCTCCTTTACAAGACTTGGCTGGGAACATCCAAAGCGCTCTAGCTAATGTGGTGACTGGGCCAAAAGAAGTCAGTTTCCAAGAATGCTTCAGGGGTGAAAGGACTGACACATAAAATTAGTAATGTTAAATTAATCTACTTAATATCAATCTATTAAACTGCACGACAGACCTCTTATGTAGGCTTTTGCATTTATAGTAAATATGGTTGGTCTTATGACTACAGAGTAACAGATGTCCTCCGGTCCACTAGATGACAGAAGGGGCACTCTGCTGTACTTATGGGAAAACAGGCTATTTACAGATTGCCTGCCACTAATAATAATAATACCTGGGGCAGGTACAGGAAGTTCAAGACCTTCTGTGCACATATTTGAACGCAGAAATCAACCCCAGTAGTACTGTACTGTTTTTTTTTTTTTTATTATTATTTATTAATTTTATTACAATCAATACATAGCAATCAAGTTTTTACAAAAAAAAAAGAATTATGCTAAGAACAGATCGATCCCCACCCTTGAGAGAGAGAGCAAGCCAAACGGTGTAAAATTTTAGGCTTTTAAAAATACCTAAATCAACAAATTCTCTGTGCTTTATAAAATCATTTCAAAATATTACTGATTAGATCCTGCCATGTTTTGAAAAAGTCTGCACAGATCCTCTAACTGAATATTTGATTTTTTCCAATTTTAAATAATATAACACATCAGTACTGTACTGTTTAATGCCAGACTGTAGGATTACACCTTAGATTTTTTTTGTCTGAATTTTTTCACAAAAAAGTAATTTTTTTTTAGCATAGTTTCCACCCAAAAGGGATCATTTTAAGGCGCATTCATATATAACACAAAACACACCTACTATGATAGCCTGGTCTACATGTATGTCTGTCTGCATAAAACAATTTGACCTCCAGTCGATCAAAATTTGGCAGAATTATTACTCTTCAAGGAAATTTGTTGAAACAGTTTAGGTTTTTTATAGATATCTTAAATACAGTGCACTGTACACATTTTTGAAAGTTCAAAATCTCCTTCTGAAAAGTATTGACAAATTTCTGAACCTGTCTATCTTTAAACAGACAAACATTCTATGTGACCTGAACTAAAAATTAGTTTACTGTTTCAGTTTTCCCTTGAGTGTGGTTACTTCAACTTGTATATTTTAAATATTTTTCCTCTTTTACTTGTTTGACAGCTGCTTCTGGTGGCACAACAGTGAGACACCTTTGGTTAGTGCACTGAAGAAAATACACCTCAGAGCAGGATGGAATGGGTCAAAGGTAGGCTGGGGTGGGTGGCCGAGTGTCATCACACAATAATGGTACGATGTTAGATGTGTATGTATTTATTCAATTCACTAATAATAGTATCTTTATTTATTTAATACATAAGTAATGATATTATTTATCTATTAATCACCGTAGGGATGGCACGGTGGCGCAGTGGTAGCGCTGCTGCCTCACAGTTAGGAGACCCGGATTCGCTTCCCGGGTCCTCCCTGTGTGGAGCTTGCATGTTCTCCCCGTGTCTGCGTGGGTTTCCTCCCACAGTCCAAAGACATGCAGGTTAGGTGGATTGGCGATTCTAAATTGTCCCTAGTGTGTGCTTAGTATGTGGATGTGTGGGTCCTGCGGTGGGTTGGTGCCCTGCCCGGGATTGGTTCCTGCCTTGCGCCCTGTGTTGGCTGGGATTGGCTCCACCAGACCCCCGTGACCCTATGTGGTCGGATTCAACGGGTTGGAAAATGGATGGATGGATAATCACCGTACAAGGTAAGTACAGTCACTTAATGTACCAGAATGCCAGGGTAGGTCTTGTTAAATGGTAACAGTCTGCCTCAGTTACAGCAACTCACAGCTCCTTGAAACTGAAGTAGATAAGTGATGTGACATTCGTGTCCGTAAAATTAAAAAACAGAAGAAATGAATGAAAGCTTGGTGACACTTTATGTTACAGAGACTAAATGTGTACTCTGCTTCCCATAACCTGTTACAATAAACACAACCTCATGGCTGTTTCTCTTAATACTATAAATTTATCGGCAAAGCACTACAATGACCCACTACCTATCATGTTTGTATACAGCCAACAATTTTAGCTTGAGGTTTCAGCCCAGATTTTACATATCCATCGGGTACTTCTTTCAAAAATGCTATAAATGAGAACTTTTAGCTACAACTAACAACAACACATGAATTTGTTCATCTGCTATGAAAGCAACCTCAACCATATCATATTGCAAAATGGTATTTAAAACATGTGTTATGTACACTAATAGTACATATAATTATATTCTATTACCAGTTATTTTTGAATATGACACACTGTTATAAAAATATGTAATAAATGAAACAGTGATAACAAACTGATGAAGTGATTGGAAATTTTTTAAAATGCTTCAAACTTGAATGTTACGCCATGTGTTTTCTTACTTGTATCTGTTATTTTAACCCATGCTGTTTGTAGTGAAGGGGTGGTGCAGTGGCACAGTGGGTAGCGCTGTTGCCTTGCAGTTAGGAGACCTGGGTTCGCTTCCCGGGTCCTCCCTGTGTGCAGTTTGCATGTTCTCCCCATGTCTGTGTGGGTTTCCTCCGGGTGCTCCGGTTTCCTCCCACAGTCCAAAGACACGCAGGTTAGGTGCATTGGCGATTCTAAATTGTCCCTGGTGTGTGTGTGCCCTGTGGTGCCCTGCCCAGGGTTTGTTTCCTGCCTTGCACCCTGTGTTGGCTGGTATTGGCTCTAGCAGACCCCGTGACCCTGTAGTTAGGATATAGCGGGTTGGATAATGGATGGATGGATGTTTGTAGTGAAAGATTTCTAATCTCAAGTTTCTATGGAGAAAAGATATATATAAAGAAAAGATAATATAGTTTCTCATACAATGGACTTTAATAGGAGCCAACGGAGAACACTTGAAATCAGTAAACAATTTTAAAACGTCAACACTCTAAAACATGATTCAGGAGACCTTGACCTGATACTGATGAGCACTAAATGCATGGTTACAAGGTAAAAATTCAACTTTAATGATTTTATTAAACCTTGTGAAATGCATACGTTATTTGGTATGTCATAGTGACACAATAATAATTCAAATTATTTCAACTTACGATTGTAAAGTATGTAATTTGAGCTTCAATTCAAATTCACCGACAAAAAACAAAAACTACATTGTAGTAACATAATCAAGTTGGTTGGGTGATGTGATTTTTCTCCACCTTCATTTGAAACAGGATGTTTTAAGTTCCTGCACACTTAAAATGTCTGCACAAGCTAGTGCAGAAACACTTGCTTAGAGTGAGTATTAATTTATTTAAAAATATATTCTTTGACCCATGATATAATGTACAATATTTTTATGCTGATGTCACAATTTAACTTGAAAATTCTAAGAACTAATTAGATAAAACTATTTGAAACAACCTAAATCTATGAAATGTCAGCATAAAAATGTATATTGCTACTTATATTTACTAAGCACAAGATACATAAAGGGATGGCACAGTAGCTCAGTGGTAGATAGCACTGCTATCTCACAGTAAGATGACCAGCGTTCACATCCCAGGTGGATCCTGTATGGACTTGGCATGTTCTCTCTGTGTTGGTGTGGGTTTCCTCCTACAGCCCAGAAGACATGCAGGGCAGGTGAATTGGCATTGCTAAACTGGTTGCTCACACTGTGGAAGGCTGGTGCCCTGTCCAGGGATTGTTCCTGCCTGTACACTATGCTTATTGGGTTAGGCTCCAGCTGCCCTGTAACCCTGCCCTGGTTAAGCAGATTTAGAACATAAATTGACGGCACTTAAAATAACTTTACACACTGAGAAAAAAGTACTTAGTAACAATTTATTTTATGTAGCCTTCTTAAAAATGTGGGTCTATACTGCTAATTAGATAGATAGATAGATAGATAGATAGATAGATAGATAGATAGATAGATAGATAATAAAGTTACTATATGATAGATAGATAGATAGATAGATAATAAAGATACTATATGATAGATAGATAGATAGATAGATAGATAGATAGATAGATAGATAGATAGATAGATAATAAAGATACTATATGATAGATAGATAGATAGATAGATAATAAAGATACTATATGATAGATAGATAGATAGATAGATAGATAGATAGATACTTATATACATGGTAATTAAAAGTACTTTTAAATGTAAAGAAAAAGCTAATTCACCTTACTCACTGAAGTATATTGAATCTACTTAATTTTAACAGTTGACATCATTCAGAAAGCTAATTGCTAACTGTTTAAATAATCTTTTTTGGTGACCTGAAACATTCATTTTTACAGTACAGGAAAAAATCTCAAGTTACTCATGTCACATAATGCGCATGTCAATTATCTAGTCATATACTCACAACACCCAAAACCCACCTCCCCGGTGACTGCTAATTGACTGGCTTCGTCAAAGGCTCAATTGCCCCTGAACCTGCTTTACTTTTGTGCACTGTTCATTTTCCAGAAGTGTATTTAATTAACAAATATTTCAGCAAACATTCATGTGTATTGAACAGTATGAGCATACAAATGGAAAACTGACACAACCATTAGGGGCTGTTCATAAAAGAGGTCGCTCCCCAGGGACAAGGGGTTGCAATTCATGTAATGATATGTGATGAACAGGGAAGGGGTGTTGACATATTGTGATGTCACAAAGCTGTGGGATAACTGATACTGTTTACGGTCAGAGCTGGCTACACTTTTAGGTCTCGAGTTTATGCAGGGATGCCAAATCAGCTATCATGCATTGCAGGTAACCCAACATCACCAGTGGTGCAGCAGCAGCATAGTCTGAACTCAGTCATCAGTCAACGTACCACCAACTTAATAAAGATGCCTGAACGAGAAACAGTAGGAACCCTCCACATGTTTCTGTCTCTTTTTGCAGCTTTAAGTTTGAAGATGAACAATATCCTTCATCCATCCATTATCCAACCCACTATATCCTAACTAAAGGGTCACGGGGGTCTGCTGGAGCCAATCCCAGCCAACATAGAGCACAAGGCAGGAAACAAACCCTGGGCAGGGCGCCAGCCCACCGCAGGGTGCACACACACCCACACACTAGGGACAATTTAGGATCACTAATGCACCTAACCTGCATGTCTTTGGACTGTGGGGGGAAACCGGAGCACCCGGAGGAAACCCACACAGACATGGGGAGAACATGCAAACTCTACGCAGGGAGGACCCGGGAAGCAAACCCAGGTCTCCTTACTGCGAGGCAGCAGCGCTACCACTGCGCCACCGTGCCGCCCAACATCCTTCATTGTTCAGGTACAATATTTCGTTTTGTTCAACATGTCACATCAGTGACAGTAACTGCCCATTGGCAACACAAGCCGATGGTGGTAATCACAAATGGCAGAAAAAAAGGGAGAAAGTGTAGAAGAAAGAAGCAAGATGAAGATGATCTGGCCTCTGTGTCCCAGAAACAATATTAATGTCTGCAATGTCCTTGTTTTCACATGGCAGATCACTCCTCATCGCAGAGGTGGGGCAAATAAGCAAGTATTAGAATAAAACTGTTCGGTGAACTCAGTTATTTTATTATGCAACAGTAAACCTCTTACAAGCAGTTTGCATTTGCAGTTAAAGCATTACCTGTGCACAGTGCCAATGATAATTTGCTTTATTAAAACACAGACTGGTAAGAGTTTTGTGTTGTTATTTTGAGAGTGTTTAAGCTCACTTGCTTGCTTCCTATTGGTGGGCCCTACATTTCTGACACCATTACTGGAAGGGGGTTAGGAGATTTGTGACGAAATGTGATGGGGGGGGGGCATAAATCTGGGCCAAAATAGTGTGAACTCACTGTTATGCAATGCAAGTAACTTTAGATTCAGTTCATGGATGATTAAATGTTTACTGCTCTTTACGGTTGGCCCTGACTGGCCCCACTGAATCCACTATATCTCTGTCTGTACAAACAACACAGGGTAAGTAACTGATACAGAAAATACTTTTTGGATGTAGTATTCCTTTAATGCAGGCTAAATTTGATTCCCACATACCAGTACCAACACAGTACTGTACTGCTTTTGAAGGAAACCACTCCCCAACCAAACCCTCCTCTTTAGTGATAGCAAGGAATGATAAGAAAAGTGAAATGCATTAACCAGGCTGTTTTCAAGTGAGCAGATATGGAGCTGCTGCCTGTGCGGATTTGCAAAGAGCTACTAGCTATTTCTAGCTGCACAAGTCTGGCAACCAAGATGTGGCCAGCACTTTGTGTCACCTTGATTAGAAATGGCCACTTTCATCATTTTACACTTGCTCCTGGAAGTCGGTCAATTCAAGAAGTGTAGAGGCGGAGGCGTATGATGTCATATGAACTGATAAGTCGGATGTCGCGTGCACCTGTGTCGGTATAATGTAATATGAGGAAGTGGTATTTAAATGGAACTGATTCCCCCTTTGCGAGACCTCTAAAATAAAAAAATGCTGATCTGCGCGCGAAACTAAAATCACAATATGTCTTGAATAAAGAAAATTTACGTTGCTATGTAAACAAGCAACCGAATTTTTAAAAGCTCGATCGGACAAAAGTAGCCACTACACGTAGATCGCAAGATACTCTCAATGGGGTTAAATCGTAAAGTCTTAACGTAAAGTCCCGTTTGATTAGGTACGGAGCACTGGGTTAGTCCTCTAAACTCTGCAATGAAACGTAAGAGAAGAGTACCTCGTGCGCTGCATAGGATGTCTCCTTGATTTATGAGGCCCGGCGTCCTTGTGCTGTGCAGCAGGTAAATAACGGGAAACGCAAATTGAGGAAATATTTGCACAATACCTCGTGCACCTGTAAGCATCGGTCACTTTTTCATATTTAATGTTCTGCTATCTGATGTACACTTTTAAATTTAACGTTGAACGCTTCACTTTGTGTCGTCGCCTGTGCCACCACGCTTCGCGCGCCGCTGGGTCTCTTCTGGGCGGCTCCAGCAATCCCTTCCGCGCTCCGCCGCTACAAAGCATCCTTTTCCCGCTCCTACGCACATACCGGTTTTGTATCTTTTTAACGCAGAGTGTATATTTTTAGGGTTTAACTTTTTTGGACCGAACACGCCTTCAGCCTGCGCTGCTTAAAACGAAAAAAAAGTTAACGCTTTGTCGAGGCTCATTTAACCGCAAAGCAACCCATAGGCCAAACAAAAGTCCAATCTGAAACTTTCCAGTCTCGCTAACGTGGTGTAATATCGCGGAAGAAAACGAACCAGATAGTAGCTCTCGATTAATGTGTCAGTAAACATACAAGACTTTACATGATGCTATAAGCTGCGTAGGTATTGCGGAATGGACTTTATACAAAAAAAGAAAACGATACCCACTTGTCCTTGTCTTTATCTACCGGAGGCACATTCCAGGTGCTCGGGAGCCGAAGAGAAACTCCCCTGAGTTCGGCTCGGACGGTAGGCAGCTTTCACTGCGGAAAGTACAATAAGTTCTTTTTACTGTCTTCCTCTTTTTTTCTTGATGTGCGTCTACAGAGGGGCTGGCTCAACTCGTTTCCTGCACGTAGTGATGAGAAAGTTTTTCCTCCGTCTCAAAAAATAAGCGGCTTGAACAGCTATGTCAGCCCCCGAGCCACTGTGCGACCCTCCCGCCTCCTAGCGCTTTTCTTTAAGGTCGTCCGCACTGTTCCTGTAATTAAAGTCCCTGCCTTCCCACTTTGTGATGCGAACCCAAGAGGACTGTGGTGACCGTTATATTCGTCACAGTTCATATGCAAATTATGGGACGTGTGTACCTATTCTTCAGTTGTTAGAATATTCCATGAATATATATTTCATTTTGTAAAAAGGAAAACTTTCGTGTACCATATAACTACATTTTAAACTGATATTGGAAAAAATGAATTAAAGAAAGTATAAGCAGTCAAAAGCATATTGTACCTGCCCCAAATAACTAAACTTTAAACTGAAAATGGAAACAATGGAATAAAAGAAAATATAAAAAAAACCATTAATTCTCTCAGTTAAGTGAAGGCTTAATTATTATTATTTTCATATTATGGAGCACTCTTTCTCAATAACAGTTAATATCCGACTGTCTCCCCTATTTCTGCATTTATGTGCTTGCCAGATCTTCCTGTATCATAGGGTTCATAAGGTCAATATTTTTGCATATACATGTAATGCTGGAACTATAACTCTATTGTGTTAAACTGTTTAAGTGTTGAAACTGTTAAATTGCCAACCCGTCTCTGCCTACTACAGTAAATGCAATACACCGCATTAACAATTACACCCTAGGCAATAGTTTTAAGGTTGAGATTAATGTCACTCAGGTTCTTCTTAATCCAATCTGGAAAGAAAATAGAGTGCAATCCTTAAAATGTTATTTACGAGATCAAAAGGAAAATCCAATGACAAAGTGGCATTGAAGGATGTACAGTGAGTTCCAAAGGAAAAGCTGAGTAAAGGAAAGGAAAACTCACAAAGCCAAAATTGAACAGAAACTCACTCAGAAACACATGAAGGATGGTTAGAATGGACTGGGCATAATTACTGGGGTCAAGCAATCCAGTGTGCATGTGCTAGAAGGGGATGTGGACAAAGCTGACACCCTGCAGTCCTTTTTTAATAGATTTTCCCTGTCACTGTCACCTTCTTCCAAAGACCAGTTGCTCCAAACCATCCCTATTACATCATTATCTCCTACC
Organism: Polypterus senegalus; assembly: GCF_016835505.1. Classification (NCBI taxonomy): domain Eukaryota; kingdom Metazoa; phylum Chordata; class Cladistia; order Polypteriformes; family Polypteridae; genus Polypterus; species Polypterus senegalus. The sequence continues at coordinate 297,422,749 of NC_053154.1, forward strand.
AGTTCAACTTGAATGGCCAGTGATGAATCCACTTCTGACCATCAGTATGAGTTGTTCATAACTGAAGAACAAGTAAGGAGATACAGAGGAATCTACACACATGAAAAGCTTCAAGACCAGATGGAGTCTGTCCTTGAGTCCTTAAGACCTGTACTAACAAACTTTGTGGTGTCCTCTGTCATCTGTTCAGTCTGTAGCGAAGGCTTCAGAAAGTGCCACTGCTGTGAGAAACATCCTGCATTGTTCCTGTTCCAAAGAATACAGGCACCTCTTCACCTAAAGAGTACAGACCAGTGGGATTTATGTCTGCATCATGCAGACCTATAAATACCTGGGAGTGCAGCTGGATGATAAATTGGACTGGACTGCCAATACTGATGCTATGTGTAAGAAAGGACAGAGCCGACTATACTTCCTTAGAAGGCTGGCGTCCTTCAACATCTGCAATAAGATGCTGCAGATGTTCTATGAGACGGTTGTGTCGAGCGGCCTCTTCTACCTGGTGGGGGAGGCAGCATAAAGAAGAGGGACGCCTCACGCCTGGACAAACTGGTGAGGAAAGCAGGCTCTATTGTATGCACGGAGCTGGACAGTCTTGACATCCGTGGCAGAGCAACGGGCGCTGAGCAGGCTCCTGTCAATCATGGAGAATCCACTGCATCCACTGAACAGTATCATCTCCAGACAGAGGAGTAACTTCAGCGACAGACTGCTGTCACTGTCCTGCTCCACTGACAGACTGAGGAGATCACTCCTCCCCCACACTATACGACTCTTCAGTTCCACCCGGGGGGGTAAATGCTAACATTATACAAAGTTATTGTCTGTCTGTTATACCTTCATTGTTATCACTTTTTAATTTAATATTGTTCTTTATCAGTATGCTGCTGCTGGAGTGTGTGAATTTCCCGTTGGGATTAATAAAGTATCTATCAATCTGTCTATCTATCTATCTGAAAACATTTGAAAAACTAGACCTGGACTATATGAGTCTTCTTGTGGTGGACCACCTGGATCCACTGCCGTTTGCCTATCGGACAAAGATTAGAGTGGAAGATGTAATCATCTGTCAGCTCCACAAGGCTCATTCTCACCTGGACAAAGCTGGCAGCTCTGTGAGGATTCTGTTTTTTTATTTCTTCAGTGCCTTCAGTACCATGCAGTCATCACTGCTAAGGAGCAACCTCAGACATATGTAGGTGGATGAGCCTATGGTGTCCTGGATGATGAACTATCTGTCAGGCCGACCACAGTTTGTGAGACTCAAGGATTGTGATTCTGATATGGATGTGAGCAACACTGGAGCACCACAAGGAACAGTCTTGTCTCCTTTTCTCTTCGCTCTTTACTTTGCAGAAATTCTCATGACTTTGCACTTACAGAGTGTATCGATGAGGAGGATGAGACAGAGTATAGGAGTCAGGTGGAGAACTTTGTTTCTTGGTGCAGAAAGAATTGTGTGAATCCTAACATCAGCAAAACCAAGGAACTGTCACCCCAAACAGTCTCTATGCCCAGTCACTATTCAGGGAGTGGATGTAGAGGCGGTGCACTCCTACAGGTTCTTGGATTGGGCTCAGAACACAGAGAAAATGTAAAAAGAGAAGGCAGAGCAGGATCTTTTTTCTTAGGAGACTGTGTTCCATTAATGTGGATAGTGACCTCCTTCACATATTCTACAACTCATGGCCAGCTTGATTTTCTGTGCTGTGGTGTGCTGGGCTTGTAACATCACTTCAAAAGAGGCTCATTGAATCAACAGGCTAATTAAAAGGGCAGGCTCAGTTATAGGACACACTCTGGAGGTTTTAGCAAAGGAGGGAAATCAAATAAAACTGAGGGCTTTATAAACAATACTGTATATCCTGTATACTTTCAGCTGACAAATCTGTAGTAGAAGTATGTCAGGAAACACTTCTGGGACACCATCGCTAACAGTATTATCTGTTTTTGTTAGTGCAGACAGGAAAGACGCCAAGTGAAGCAATTGACTCTGCCCCTTCCGGTTGGAGGAGATAGAGAGGCAAGATATTGACAGAAGGTGGTGTCTCATAATGCCTCACTGTGGCTGCTAAGTTTTCTTTCTTTTTAATTTTCTTCCTTTTTAGTAATTCTGGTATGCGTTCAAACCATAGTGTCTGTCTACACTCACCGGTCACTTTATTAGGAACACCTTGCTAGTACTGGGCTGGATCCCCTTTCACCTTCAGAACTGCCATAATTCTTAGTGGCATAGATTCAGCTAGGTGCTGGAAACATTCCTCAGGGATTTTGGTCCATATTGACATGACAGCATCACACAGTTGCTGCGGATTTGTCCGCTGCACATCCATGATCTCCTGTTCCACCACATCGCAAACGTGCCTTGTTGAATTGAGATCTGGTGACTGTGGAAGCCATTTGAGTACAGTGAACTCATTGTCATGTTCAGGAAACCAGTTTGAGATGATTTAAGCTTTGTGACATGATGCGTTATCCTGCTAGAAGTAGCCACCAGAAGATGGGTATACTGGAGCCATAACGGAATGGAAATGGTCAGCAACAATACTCAGGTTGGCTGTGGCATTTAAACAATGCTCATTCGGTACAAAATATGCCAAGAAAATATCCCCACACCACTTCACCACCACCATCAGCTTGAACCATTGATACAAGACTGGGTGGATCTATGCTTTCATGCTGTTGACACCAAATTCTGACACAAGTATCTAAATGTCACAACAGAAATCAAGACTAATCAGGCAACATTTTTCCAATTTTCTCTTGTCCAATTTTGGTGAGCCTGTGTGAATTGTAGCCTCAGTTGCCTGTTCTTAGCTAACAGGAGTGGCACCCATTATGGTCTCCTGCTGCTGATGCCTATTTGCTTCAAGGTTCGACGTGTTGTGCATTCAGATATGCTCTTCTGTATACTTCGGTTGTAATAAGTGGTTATTTGAGTTACTGTTGCCATTCTTTCAGCTCGAACCAGTCTGGCCATTCTCCTCTGACATCAACAAGGCATTTTCGCCCTGACAACTTCCTCTTACTGGATCTTCTCCTTTTTTGAACCATTCTCTGTAAGCCCTAGTGATGGTTGTGCGTGAAAATCCCAGTAGATGAGCAGTTTCTGAAATACTCATACTAGCTCCAACAACCATGCCATGTTCAAAGTCAGTTAAATCACTTGTCTTCACAATTCTGATGCACGGTTTGAACTTCAGCAGGTTGTCTTGACATTGTCTGTATGCCTAAATGCACTGAGTTGCTGCCATGTGATTATACCTAACAAAGTGGCCAGTGAGTCACTCTATCTATCTATCTATCTACCTATCCATCCAACCTGCTATATCCCAACTACAGGGTCACGGGGGTCTGCTAGAGCCAATACCAGCCTACACAGGGCACAAGGCAGGAAACAAACCCTGGGCAGGGCACCCACAGCAGTCTGTCTATCTATCTATCTATGACCACGTGAAAATATGTTTTAGAAAGGTTTGCAAATGTATTAAAAATCTATAAAATCTCAAATTTATAAAAGTACTCATAGTTCAATATTTCAGTATATTCAGCAGCAATTACAAAGTCAACTGTTCTTGAGTAAGTCTCTACAAGCTTTGAACATCTGAATCTGGGCACTTTATCCCATTCTTCCTTGCAGATCCTCTCAAGTCCTGTTAAGTTGGATGGAAATCATCTGTAAACTACCATCTTCAAGTCTCTCCACAGATATACTATGGGGTTTAGGTCTGGGCTTTGGCTGGACCACTCAGAGACTTGTTCTGACGCCACTCTAACATTATCTTAGCTGTATGCTTTGAGTCATTGCCATGCTGAATGATAAACCGTTGCCCCATTCTGAAGTTGTCAGCACTCTGGAGCAGGTGTTCTTCAAGTACCTCTCTGTATTTGGTTGCATTCAGTCCTTCCCTCAGTTCTGACCAGTCTCCTTGTCCCTGCCACTGAGAAGCAACCCCATAGCATGATGCTGTCACCACCTTGCTACACTGTATGAAGGTATTAGTCAGGGGCTCCAAAAAACAGGGAAGCCGGCTACAATCACTTGATTTTCATTCCAGTGTGGCTAAGCGAGCCATCTTCTAAAAATAGCGAGTCACCTAAAAGAGAGATGAGTGCCGTGAAGACCCAAAGTAATAATAATAATACATTTTATTTATATAGTACCTTTCACAAAATGGTCATTGCTGGGCTATTCTGAGGAGCTACTGGAGAATCTCAGGGCTGATAACTTCTCGACTGCTACCTCTGCAGCACTACCATTTTGGAAACACTCCTCCATCTGCTAAGATCCACTGGCCTGGATGCTCTACTGCCAGTGGCGTCTCATCAGGGTTCTTGGCTTTGATCTAATCATTGAGCTGGGGAAAGTGTAACAGAGTTTGTTTCCACTGACCCCAGTTGAGCAGTGTGAGGTGGAACCAGTGGCAAAAGGCTGTACAGGGAAAGGACAAGGCAGATCGTAATGGTGTTAGCAGAGCAGCAGTGGAGGAATGACTTCATCACTGATTCAACAGCAGGAGCAGCTGTCATTCCATATTCAAATGAGTAGCTCAGTGCCAACTACAGCGTATAAAAGGGAAGCCTACCACAGTCAGTCACCCAATCTCCATTCCTGTGTAGCTAATTCAGCCATCTTTTAAAGACAGTGAGCTACCGAAAAGAGCAATAATTGCCACAAAAACCCAAAATGGACTTACTGCGTTTATATGAGGAGTTGCTGTAGAGTCACAGATCTGAAGCCTGGGCTTTGGAGTGCCAGTTGTAGCTTTAGTTTACAACTCCATTACACAAGGAGATTTGCCTGCCCACATACTGTATAATGGTCAGATCACTGGCCAGAAGTGCAGCATCAACACCCCTGCTATATGTAGAAATATTTCAGACAAAATAAAATACATACATATGCAAGCAAATACATATATTCTGAAATGTGACAATAAATAAATAAAAACACAGTGACAGTAATAAAGTAATAAAACGTTTGTTTACTTATTCATTTCAGTGACACAGCGCACAAAATAAAATGCTTACCTAATTACTTACTTACTTTATTTTCTCCCTTCCTGTGTTGGGGTGCTGAGCCATTGATGATATTTTTCCATGTTTTGCCAGGATCTTCATTTGTCCCATGGTTATCTCACTCTTTCTAGCTGCTTCTTGGACATTTTCTTCCCCTGCTAGGTCTTCCTCCATCTTTTTCCTTAACCATTCATTTCAAACACTTTCTTGGTATATCTTGCTTCACTAATCTTCATTATATGCCCATACCACTATAGCTGTTTTATTTCAGTAGTTTCCACATGTGATTGTATTTCCAGTTCTTCATGGATTTTGTTATTTCCTATCCTGTCTCCTTTTGTTTTACTTCACAGTCCTTCTTAAATATCTAATTTCAACTTGTGTTATTTTAGATGTTTGTTTATCCAGTATTGCCCAAGATTCTGGAGCATATACTATTTTGGTACTTGTATGGTTTTATATAGATGCATCTTCTCCTTTGTACTTAATTCTGTCTTTCCTTTTAAGGTATTGTTAATTTGATAATATGCTTTATTAATTTATTGGTCTCTTTCCAATTCTAGTTTCTTCCTTATGCTTACTCCCAGGTACTCATACACTGTCACGTTTTGTAGTTATTTTCATCAATTCCACATTTGCCGTTTCTATTTTCCTTGTTGTTTTTGTTACTTTACTTTTCTCTTCTTTTCAGTTCTGTCTTGCCGTTCCATGATATTAATTGGGATTGCATACATTTAATCCGGTATTGACCCAGGGGCTGCCATGTGTATGATATAATAATTTTAATAAGTGAGGAACACCTACAACGCAAATTAATAACACGGTAGATACAACACAGTTAAAGAAAAGGTTCTGAGAAAGGGTTCTCGCGAGTACAGGGTCTTGATTAGTGAAACGTCGGTAAAGGCAGCATAAATCATTCGCCATCTAAAGCCACTTTTACAACAGACACTTCTAATGCAGATGATGAATTCAGGGCTTCTTTATTTAAATAGTAGTTCATTCTTTTATGTTATTCTAATTTTTTGCACCTCTCGTACCGATTCGCACAATTACAACTCGATCATGCGTTTCACTGCTGATTCACCAATCAAACATCAGTACTCACTAGCGCCCACCCACTCAATTTTGACGGGTGAAAATGACAGTTTTCATTTAAAGGTGTATTTGATGCTGCGTGAGATGTCACTAAAATACATAATTAAATCCATTAAGAAATAAGCAGCAAAAAAACATCAGGAGATATTTCATTATTTATATGTATAATTTATAACACGTTTCATTATGTTTATTTATTTATTTACTTTACAGTGTCCAGATTTTTCTGGGGAAACCTGGGATACCAGGTGGGGGCCGGTAGGGGGTGAGCCCCCCCAGAAGCCAGATAGACTTTAAAAAGGGAAATGCCTATTTTCGTGTTTCCTGCATCTTATTCTGTACGAGTTTCTTCCATTTGAAACAATCATATTATTAAACCACAAACATATACCCGTTTTCAAAGTAGGGTTCTATATCATTGTATGCTATTTTCCGTGAAATTACAGGCTAGATCTTGCCAAAAACAGTTTGTGAAAATCGACTGAAAGACTCGCTTTCCTGAAGAGCAAATAAATTAATTAGTGTACATTATTAGGTCAGTTACACTTGCAGGATAAAAGTGCTTCATTCACAATATTGCATCCCACGTAGCCTACATGTGCTACTGCTAGTGCACGTCCCGACTTCAAAAGAAGAAACAGCAAACCAAATTCCAAAGAGGCAAAGGAAAACAAAGTAAAATACAGCTGTAAGTGTAAGGAACAGGCAAGCATCCACAAATGTTGTTGTTACATGTGTCAAATATTCATTCATTATTAATATATAAATTAATATTATCAGATTCACAACTACGACAAAATTTACAGAGAGTACAGTCTGCAGACTTGAGACTCTTCAGTAAAGTGTGTATAGCAGTGGTGTGAAAAACTATTTGCCCCCTTCCTGATTTCTTATTCTTTTGCATGTTTGTCACACAAAATGTTTCTGATCATCAAACACATTTAACCATTAGTCAAATATAACACAAGTAAACACAAAATGCAGTTTTTAAATGATGGTTTTATTATTTAGGGAGAAAAAAATCCAAACCTACATGGCCCTGTGTGAAAAAGTAATTGCCCCCTGAACCTAATAACTGGTTGTGCCACCCTTAACAGCAATAACTGCAATCAAGCGTTTGCGATAACTTGCAATGAGTCTTTACAGCTCTGGAGGAATTTTGGCCCACTCATCTTTGCAGAATTGTTGTAATTCAGCTTTATTTGAGGGTTTTCTAGCATGAACCGCCTTTTTAAGGTCATGCCATAGCATCTCAATTGGATTCAGGTCAGGACTTTGACTAGGCCACTCCAAAGTCTTCATTTTGTTTTTCTTCAGCCATTCAGAGGTGGATTTGCTGGTGTGTTTTGGGTCATTGTCCTGTTGCAGCACCCAAGATCGCTTCAGCTTGAGTTGACGAACAGATGGCGGACATTCTCCTTCAGGATTTTTTGGTAGACGGTAGAATTCATGGTTCCATCTATCACAGCAAGCCTTCCAGGTCCTGAAGCAGCAAAACAACCCCAGACCATCACACTACCACCACCATATTTTACTGTTGGTATGATGTTCTTTTTCTGAAATGCTGTGTTCCTTTTACGCCAGATGTAACGGGACATTTGCCTTCCAAAAGTTCAACTTTTGTCTCATCAGTCCACAAGGTATTTTCCCAAAAGTCTTGGCAATCATTGAGATGTTTCTTAGCAAAATTGAGACGAGCCCTAATGTTCTTTTTGCTTAACAGTGGTTTGCGTCTTGGAAATCTGCCATGCAGGCCGTTTTGCCCAGTCTCTTTCTTATGGTGGAGTCGTGAACACTGACCTTAATTGAGGTAAGTGAGGCCTGCAGTTCTTTAGACGTTGTCCTGGGGTCTTTTGTGACCTCTCGGATGAGTCGTCTCTGCGCTCTTGGGGTAATTTTGGTCGGCCGGCCACTCCTGGGAAGGTTCACCACTGTTCCATGTTTTTGCCATTTGTGGATAATGGCTCTCACTGTGGTTCGCTGGAGTCCCAAAGCTTTAGAAATGGCTTTATAACCTTTACCAGACTGATAGATCTCAATTACTTCTGTTCTCATTTGTTCCTGAATTTCTTTGGATCTTGGCATGATGTCTAGCTTTTGAGGTGCTTTTGGTCTACTTCTCTGTGTCAGGCAGCTCCTATTTAAGTGATTTCTTGATTGAAACAGGTGTGGCAGTAATCAGGCCTGGGGGTGGCTACGGAAATTGAACTCAGGTGTGATACACCACAGTTAGGTTATTTTTAACAAGGGGCAATTACTTTTTCACACAGGGCCATGTAAGTTTGGATTTTTTTTTCTTCCTAAATAATAAAAACCATCATTTAAAAACTGCATTTTGTGTTTACTTGTGTTATATTTGACTAATGGTTAAATGTGTTTGATGATCAGAAACATTTTGTGTGACAAGCATGCAAAAGAATAAGAAATCAGGAAGGGGGCAAATAGTTTTTCACACCACTGTAGCAGTACTTACTTAAAGAATAAAGAGCTAAAATTAAAGTTAAAAAAATCAACTTTGTCAGCACTTTCAATTTTGTCCTACAAAATAAATTGGCAATTTTAACTCTTTTAAGTTAAGCTTTAACTTCAGTGAAAACGGCTCACCTCGAACGCCGAATTGATGAGTGAATGACTGAATCAGGCATCAGCTCTTATATCAGGCTCACAGCAGGAATAATAAGATAATACCTGGCTCAGAGCGTAGCATAGCCGAAACGTGTCGTATCACAAGGCACGGCCGATACCATCCGACGATGCGTCCGCTTTCGCCTTCTCGCCTTCCATGCGTTTCCAAACTGCAAACAATGGCCACCAGCAGGCGTCAGACTCAGAAGAAGCCCGTCGACTAACCGTCTGACGTCATGATGGGTAGAAAGTATGATCTGGAATCAGAAAGACTGATTGGGCTCTAGACCTCTAGGTAAAAGTACGCATTTTGTCGGAAAACGCCACAGGCCGGGACATTTCCTGATCTTTCGGCGACGTCGGGACGGGTGATCCAAAAATAGGGACTGTCCCGGGTAAACCGGGACGTCTGGTCACTGTATTTACTTATTGTCACAGTTCATAATACATTTTTTTTCTAAATTTTGTCCGTAATATCCCCCACAGCACTCCTGCTGTGTGACCTGACCACACCGCGCTGAAGACCCCCTGCTGCTGTTTCCTTGTAACCGGCCGCACGACTTACTGTTTCACAGAGTTGCAAGGTGCTGGGAGTCGTTGTTGAGGACAGCTGATTTGTCGAAGGGAGGACTGAATCCACTGGGTCGCCAGTGCTACCGTTATAACAATGTTCTTGTGTTCATTTCTGTTCACTCTCGGCCCCCACATTTTAAATACTAGACTCCATCTTTACATTTCTAAATGCCATACTCAGTTTTGAAGTAATGTCTCATATTGACCAATAATTGTTAAGGGATCGTGCTCCAGAGGGCCAGGGAATCCTCTTTACGTACAAACGATCCTGAAATGAGGTTTTCGGTTCCTTACAAGTTGAGAAACCGCAGTGTCTTTAGATAAGACTGTCCGTTCCATTCATTATTCGCATTAATTGCGACCCCCTAGTCACTAACACTGCAGCATTGGGCTATTTAAACCAAAATTGCATTGTTTTATCGGCTGATGTATTTATTTGTGGAGACCATTCCCCGTGTTTAGTAGCTTGTTTTTTTTTATAATCAGTCTGAATTCTTAGGTGTGATACTTCGCTCTCGAGTTAAATTGAATCGCATTCAAATGTTCTATCTGTAAATCTCCGTGCGAGAGCGCACACCGCGGAAGGTGGCAATTAAACTAACACCAGTCAAAATGATTGTATTGAATGGTAACTTTAGGAAAGTACTAAGATCCAGCCTTTACAATTTCCGTCGAAATGTAAACCCAGACACTGCCCCTTTTATTCCAGACGTGGGATGCGTGTACTGTAATTAGTTTTACAGAATAGCAATGCCATCTGTGATGCGAACGAGGTGGGGTCTGCCAGATACCTGCGCTCGATGGGAGGAGCCTCTGGTGCAGGACAGCTTCTTCCAAAGCCGACGCCTAACACCTGCAAAAAGAAGGATTCGCTTTCTACTACTCCACAATTTCTCAGGTTTTCTTTGTGTTTTAAACCGTCCGTCCATTCATCTTTTAAACTAATGGTTAAAAATTTTTAAACGCAGTGATATTTACTATTGTTACGCATAATTTATATATTACATGTAAACAACGGATACTTTATTTACAAACCTTTATCCGGTTAACCTTAGAGCAACTCAATTAGTCATAATTCTATTCTAAATAAGTTTGGACGAAACATTCCAATCAGACAAAAATGGATCGCTTCCGAATGATTTTTCAGTACTTCCAGTCTAACTCTGAGTCTGTAATGAATGGCATATGTGCCATGCTTGCGCTGGCCAGCGTTAAAATCTACAGCAGTTTTGATTTTAATTGTCCCTGTATGCCGCGGTACAACGTAGTCTATGGCATGGGGGTCATGTTCATCCCGCCCGTGGTGCTCTTTCTCTGTGGAGTCATCATCAACAAACACACAGTCATGATGTTGGAGGAGTGGACGAGACCTGCTGGCCGAAGGCACAAGAACTCTGCAGTTGTCAGGTATGAGATGTCACAGCTATATATGGGTTACTAGCTAGGATTGTCCCTGTTTCATAAAAAAACGACTTTTTTCCCACTTGAGTGTGAGCAAAATTCAAAGTAAAAATATGGGCGGGATTTAAATTTAGTATCAGTAAGACTGGGTGGATAATTTTTAGTAGGTGTTTAAAAGCATGTCTATACAGTACACGTGTCACTGTGTCATCCATCCATCCATTTTCTTTTGCAGTTCAAGGTTGCAGGAAGCAGGTGCCTATTCTAGCAGAACTATGTGAATATACTGTATATCTCTATATCTACAGTATATAGGTGGTCTTGGGGGTCGTGAATTGTGACTCATTAGTGCAACAGTGTAAAGTTGGGGCATTGCAGTTCCTGGCTACCTGAGATTTTTGATAAAAGTTGAAAACTGAAGAGTGCTTGCTTTGTTTGACTTTGATGTATTGATCTTGAGCTTCAACTGTTGATGACAAAGTTTGGTTTCTCTTCTGCTTCAGTGAAAGACAAGATGGATCTCCGGTTTAGAATTTTGATTTGGTTTTATGAGCACATTTCATCATCTAGTCTCCTACATTCCCACCCACCTCCAAGTTATTTCTTGGCAGGACAGTATCTCTGCACTTAATTTCAAATAAATAACAATTAACAATGCTTCAACATTCAAGACAGTTCATGTCGCTGAATATTCCTTAATGTTATTTCATCCATACATTTTCTAACTTGTTTTCTCTTGCCACATTAAAGGTGGATGCATAACATTCACCGATTTCATTCCTGTCTGTGTTTTTGTGGGTGAAATCCTATCCTCTGGGCACTAGTCCCGTTCTTTGGGGAAGATATTTTCTGCCTACTGGGTTAATAATAAACTGTCCCAGTTTGTGTGCCTGTGAATTAGAGTGCACAAGTGGACCCAGCAATGGACCGGAACCCCTAGTTCCTGGTTTGTGTTTGATGCCACCACAATTGCCTTTTGCATCCTGTGAACCTGAATTAAATTAGGCAAGTCTGAGAATGTTATGTTATTTTAGATATGTTGGTTTATTACCCTATTGATGGTGTGCCAGTTATGACAGGTTGCACAAGTTGGATGAATTTAAGTACACTCCTAAAAATAAAAGTGCCAAAGTGGTTCTTCATAACAATGCTATAGGTGAATCATTTTAGGTTCCCAAAAGACCCATTCGCATGAAGGTTTCAGAGAAAATCTTTATTTTAGATCTATAACAGGTGCTATACAATACATACATTTGATTAGATGGTAAAATACATATTTGTGAAACACCAATGGGTCATGATTTTAAACAATAGCACAGACTAAGTTCAGGTTTTTGTAATCTGTTTGTTTCCTGCTAGGTAGGCTACCATACATTAAAGATTTCATGTTTTTTCCAAAGCACAAAAAAACAATTTTATATGCAAAGGACTCTTCCCCTCCGGTGGGTTGGCGCCCTGCCTGAGGTTTGCTTCCTGTCTTGCGCTGTGTGTTGACTGGGATTGGCTCCAGCAGACCCCCGTGACCCTGTAGTTAGGATATAGCGGGTTGGATAATGGATGGATAGAGGACTCTTCCCAGAATTAAATGGTGCTTTGTCAAGCTATGGATCTACAAGGGACCAGTAAAGAACCATCTAGTGCCATTAAAGAACCAGCATTTTTAGGAGTGTGGATTCAACTAATTGCCAGCATTCTCATTTTTTGTAGGCTTTCCTGGGTCTACTTGCAATGCATTTTAAGTTTTGCACAATTGTGTGACTGAGCGGAGACGTCCGCCTTGAAGTTTCAAGAACAGAGTGTGAGGTGTCTGTACACACCAGTATGCAACCATCAACTTGCCAGTTTTCAGCCATTTAAACAGAAGAGTGATGGTATGCCAGCCCATTTTTGTATCGAGTAACCTTAATGTCAATCCATACCATCTTTCATGGGAGTACTGTGCTCAGCTTCTGGTTGTTATTCATGTATGTGCGTGTTTAATTAAATGAAGAGCTTTTACCATTCAGCCAGCAGTTGTGTATCTGTAGCTTTACATACAATCTTACATTCATTGACCAGCTCATTATAATACTTGCTATTATAAGGAATACTGAATCTTGGGTATATGCTTTGAAATGGCCACCACATACTGACTATACTTTGCTGTTTTTTGCAGATACATGTTTTTTTCCATGCTCCAAAGAGCCTTGCTTGCACCTCTGGTTTGGATAATTGTGACTCTGTTAGATGGAAAGTGTTTCATCTGCGCCTTTAGCATCAGCGTAGACTCAAGCAGATTTGTGGGGTTCCCTAATGACACAGGCTTGGATATAAGTCGAGTGCTAGCGAAGGTTCCTTGCAAGGAAGATGAAATTTTCCGCAACAGCACTTCTAGAAAAGCAGTAGCCCGCTATCTGCGCTGCTGGTCTCAGGTGAGTCAGTTTTGCTGTCTGTGGGTTTTGTTGTTTTTTAATGTGTCATAGGGTGGCCTACCAAAAGGGTGGGTGTCTGGTACCATCATAGGCTCAAAATCTTTTCAGAGCCATGGTAAGGAGTCAGGGCAGCAAAATGTGTAACCTACATTAGCTAGTCTTTGAAGAGGAAAACATCAGAAAGGCACACTTTATGGCATGAGCAGGAGGTACCTACACATTTAAATATATTTTTACAAGACTAAATAATTCAATCTGTCTTGAAAGCTTCACCCTTTTGATATGTCTATTTGTCAGGCCTTTAACATGTCAATTCCCATCTCTGTTCCTAATCCACTGTAACCACTACAGGGTTTCAAGGAGCCACAGTCTCCTGCAAAAGGTAGGAATCAAATGACAATCAAGCTGTGCTCAAGTGTGACAAGTGAAATTAGACTGTGGGAATCTCTGAACAAATGAATGGCCCTATCATTTCATGCCTGGTTCTAATTTTACATTAATTTTCTGGCAATTGCAGCAACATGATATAGCAGAAAGTAACATTTGTACTTCAAGGTTCTTGCTCCTCTCTTCGCTTCAGGTTAGAGTTTTGCATGTTGTCTCCATATTTAGCAAGAGTTTCCTCCGCAGTCCAGATGCATGTTGTCAGGGTCAATAGTGACAGAAATTTGTCCATTTGTGAATGAGTGTGTGTATATGGTATGTAATAGTCTAGTTTCCCATCCAGGGTTGGCTCCTGCCTTGTATCCATTGCTGTGTTGTATATTCTGGTTCTCCACAGCCTTAAGTCAAGTCAAGACAAGTTTCTTGTCATGTTGGCATTGTACAAGTGAATGTTTTATTTGCATATCTCCTCATAACAGTTAATATCTGGGAGTGCAGCTAGATGACAAATTGGACTGGACTGCCAATACTGATGCTCTGTGTAAGAAAGGTCAGAGCCAACTATACTTTCTTAGAAGGTTGGCGTCCTTCAACATCTGCAGTAAGATGCTGCAGATGTTCTACCAGTCGGTTGTGGCGAGTGCCCTCTTCTATGCGGTGGTGTGCTGGGGAGGCAGCATAAAGATGAAAGACGCCTCACGCCTGAACAAACTTGTTAAGAAGGCTCTATTGAAGGAGTAAAGTTGGACAGTTTAACATCTGTGGCAGAGTGACGGGCATTAGGCAAACTCCTGTCAATCATGAAGAATCCACTGCATCCACTGAACAGTGTCATCTCCAGGCAGAGGAGTAGCTTCAGTGACAGACTTTTGTCACTGTCCTGCTCCACTGACAGACTGAGGAGATCGTTCCTCCCCCACACTATGCGACTCTTCAATTCCACCCAGGGGAGTAAATGCTAACATTACTCAAAGTTATTGTCTGCTTTTACATGCATTTTTATTACTATTTAATTTAATATTGTTTTTTTGTATCAGTATACTGCTGCTGGATTATGTGAATTTCCCCTTGGGATTAATAAAGTATCTATCTATCTATCTATCTATCTATCTATCTATCTATCTATCTATCTATCTATCTATCTATCTATCTATCTAATGAAAATACAATACAAAAAATAAACCAGTGAAAAGTATACAGAGAATGCAACATCCACCTTAATAAAAGGATACATGTCTGTGGGTCTGTCTGTTTGTCCGTCTGGTTGTTGTCTCCCTATGATCCAACAGATGATGCATCACAAACATTAGCACTGCATTTACGAATCCCAAATGGCATGTAAAGGAGACATAGCAACCACGCAGACACTATGCACTGCAGACATTAACACTAAATATATCCAAGAGAGAGTAACTGCTGGATGGACAGAAATCAGCTTATCCACCTTAATAAAAACACAAGGGTCTGTGAGTCTGCCCAGTTGCTACAGTATGTCTCTGCCATTCCAACAGATGGTGCATCACAAACATTTGTAGTAATACAATTCTGTTTGTAATGCATCATCTGTTGGAATGACACATTTAAAGCATTTTATTACTACATGCATTGCAAAATACATTCTAATAGATGGTGTACTACAGACGTTAACACATATGTTGATTACTCAGATTTCAACTCTTCTTAGACGAGTAATAACGCTAGTATATATATATATATATATATACATATATACTGTATATATATATATATATATATATACACATATATATATATATATATATATATATATATATATATATATATATATATATATATATATATTGTACTAGAGGGCTTCACAAGCCCACCACCTCCACCCCCTCCCTTGCAATCTGGGGCATGCCAGCCACTTCGCATCTCTGCCGCTTGCATTGTGAAGGGGGTGGCTGAACATACTCTTTGGAGATGCGGAGGGATCACCTGCTTGCTTACTGCTTCTCCTGCTGTGCTGTGTGTTCTGCTTCTCGTGCTGCGCGTCGATCATTTCAAAGACTGTACAGCAGCTGTCCACTCTTCACATGCTTACCAATCCGGGGCACAAACCACTTCATGTCTTTGCTACTCGTGTTATGAAATTGACTGGATTCACGCTAAGGAGATGTGGACAGGTCAGCTGCTCTGTTTCTGCTCCTGCTGCCGAGCTTCATGTTCTGCTTGTAACGCTCTGCATTGATCTTTTAGAAGCCTGTACAGCAGCTGTCCTTTGGTCTCACTGCTTTGTCTTTGGTGTTGGCACCAAATTTTGACCCTACCATCTGTGTGCCTCAGAAGAAATCATGATTTATCCGACCAGGGTTTTTCCAACCTTTAACAGTCCAATTGTGGTCAGCCTGTGCCCACTGCAGCCTCAGCTTTCTGCCCCTGGCAGACAGAAGTGGCACCTAACGTGGTCTTCCTCTGTTGAAGTCCATCCACCTCAAGGTTGATTGTGCCGTGCATTCTGAGATGCGCTTTCTGCTCACTGTAGTTGTTCAGAGTTAATCAGGCCTTTCTATCAACTCAAACCTGACCATTCTCCTCTGACCTCGCTCATCAACAGGGTATTTTTATCTGCAGAACTGCCACTCATTAGATGTTTTTTGTTTGTCACACCATTCTGAGTAAACACTAGAGATGTGAAAATTCCAGAAAAGCAACAGATACAGAAATACTCAAACCAGTCTGTTTAAAGAAATAGTCAAAATCACTTATATCACATTTTTCCCCATTCTGATGTTCCTAATAATTTTCTCAGTGAGTATATATGTTTTTATAATTGACTGATCAGAAGCCTTATGACGTGTGGGTAGAAACTGTCCCAGAATCTAGTGGTCTGAGTCCAAATAGTCCTGTATTATTTGCCAAAAGGTAGGAGTGAGAAGGCTGAGAAGGATTGCTGAGATCTTTAATTTTACTGTTTGCTATGCCTAAGACAGCTGGTGTTCTCTACAGTATGTCCTGAATAGAAGCCAGCTGGGTGACTGTTATATTCTTTGCTGCCTTCACTGCTCCCTGCAGTGTTTTATTTTCATAAACCGAGCAGGTACAGTACCAGGATGTGAGCTGACGTCTGAGGAAGTAAAGACGCTGGGGAGACTTTTTCACAAGAGATACTGTAAAATGTGCTGTGCTCAATTCAGTTTGTCATTTGTGGTCACTCCAAGAAATTTAAAGCTGCTAAATGTAGATGGCAGTGTGGTCAGCCTTCTGCTTCCTGAAGTCTATGACCAGCTCCTTGGTTTTATCTAAAGTTAAGGGTGAGATTGTTGTCTTGGTACCATTAAGTTGGCAGATATACCTCTTCTCTGTAAGCTGTCTCATTATTGTCGATGATCTTGCTATGACAGAGGTGTCATCAGCAAATGTGATGATGGAGTTCGAAGTATGCCTGGCCATACAATCCTTGTACTGGAAAAAGTGGTGTCAGAAATGGATGAAAACATTATGTGTAACAAGAAAAAAGAGAGACAGTTGGAAATTTGTTAAGGGTAAAGTTTGCACAAATATTGCATTGTTTTAACTTTTCTTGTTACAAACAACCATAGACAAATGGAGTAAATTACCAAGTAGTGCAGCAGAGTGTAAGACTTTGTGGATCTTCAGATGCTGACTCAGTGCTATTTTGGGGAGTCTAGATGAATGGCCAGTTCTCATCAAAATGATTGTAATCTTCAATACACCTACAGGTTAATGCATTTGTGATCATTGTCTGCCATCTTGTTTTCTTCTGCAGGCTCTCGGATGGGGAATTCTTTTATTTCTGATAGTCTTGGCTGCCCTAGCTCGCTCCTTTAAACCATGCTTTAATCAGGCTGCCTTCCTGCAGACACGCTACTGGAGCAACTATGTGGACATTGAGCAGAAGATCTTTGATGAGACATGTTGCATACATGCCCGGGACTTTGCCCGCAAGTGTGTAATCCAGTTCTTTGAAACTATTCACAATGAGATGCAGGCGGGCTTACCATCTCAGCCTGATGATGATGATGAAGACCCTCTGCATGGCATTACTACCCGTGAACAGGTGAACCAGTTGCTTAAAACCTGGTACCGATGCAAGCCTGAGCTGGATGTCACTAAGATCGCTCAGCGTCTGAGCAGGGCAAAAGCCTCTGGGTCCAGTGAGGACGGTTTACCTAAAAGCACAGAGCAACATTGTTGCGGGGAAGGCAGTCACTCAAAATACACCATTGTATGAGGCCAGTATGAGCAATGAAAATCCTGTTCAAGCAAAGAAGTGTGGGCTTGTTTCATTATTGCATAAGGACTATAAAAATATACTTTACTGTATATACTTCTGGAAATCCCTGAGAACAAATTAGTACCACTAAAAGCAATGTTCTGATGATTACAAATTGTAATACTTATGATATCACCATGGAAAAGAGCAAATAAGTTTGTACTCAAAAGACTGTTAAGAATGCCTGACATTTAAACGTAACGTCTATTACTTGAGTTGTTAGAATTTGTGATATTAGTTTAGGACATTACAACTTTGTTCACCTTTGATCTTGCTGTCTATTAAACCATCTTTATTTTATGGGATGCTTTTCATATTAAACAGTACCACCGTATATTTTGCTGATGTATTCATGAATGACAATAAATCAGGAGCTCTGGCAATCATGGTCTACTTTGTTACAATGGCAGGGAACATGTCCACGATTATCTCATTGTTAGACTATTTCTGGTTGTAAATAATATAGTAAAATATATAAGTGTGCATTTATTTGTTTGTTTGCTATTATTTTGTAAATAAAAATTGGCCACCTTCATCCACATCCAAAAGAGCTGGTTCAAAGCAGACATGTTTTCTTTAGCTATTTCTTGTAAATCTTCATCACACATTATGCTTGTAGACCAAAACATCAAACTCTTGTGTGCCACCTCTGATTCTGTTTCCAAAGCTCATCTTAACTACTGACAAATCTGTATTTCAAATGTGTGTCAAATAATTATAATCAGTGTGTTTTTTAAGAAAGGTAAAACGTGTCCTCAAATGTGCCAAGCTGTCATGACCCTTGGCATGTCAAGTTTTCTTTTAGAACTCTTCTTTAGACTTTTCTGCTGCTATAATGGGAGCCCGTTTACAGTATGTGATATAGTGGGTCAATGGCTCAGAAAGAATGGACAGTTTTTTAAATAAATAATCGCTGCACTCACTGCTTAAGGAGGTGGTGTGGTAGTGTGTCCAGAGTGGTTCCTGAGTGTGATGCAGACAGGGCATTTCTGCACTGAAGTACACAGGTGTGGATCGCCCGTGTCCATAATTGATGTCGGGAGCTGCTGATTGCCACAACAGTGCCACATCCCCATTATAAGTAGAAGGAGCGCAAGTGCAGAGGTGAAAAAAGATCGAAAGAAGAACTGAGGTTAGTGGAGAGAAGAGGGAGGCTGGAGATGTGGAGAGCCGATGCGAGAAAGCAGGCTCGCTGATAAATGCAGGCAGCTGGGAAGAGAGCCCCTCAGGAGGAGTGCTAGGCTGACACTCGGTCCGGGCAGTATGAAGCGGTCGCTCCAGCTGAGCGGTCTCAGGAGCTGGAGTGTCCCAGAAGGTGGCTGGCTTGCCACAGAAGGCAGCAGGAGTCAGGGAGGCTTGGGAGAGTGAGCCCCAGCGTGAGCAGAAGCTGTACAGAGCCAGGGGATGGAAGGCTACTGGATCAGTAAAAGAAGGTCAACTGCAGCTGCAGGTAAGGTGACTCCCATGTTGCAAAGCCCGATGAGAGAAGCAAGGGAGCCTCCAAGTAGAAGGATGCCAGCCTGTTGATTTTAACCTCGTTTTAATTGGATTTATTTATTTGGATTATTTTAACCTCCATGTTTATTCACCCAGTTTTTATGGATTATTTATTGAAAAATTTTTGAAGTACTGCACTTTGGACTTTGGTTTTGTTTGATTTTTTTTAATAAAAGCACTTGTTCACTTTTTGCACTATCCCCTTGCTCAGTTTGATTTGTCCCAACCAGCCAGTTCATCCAGTTACATTACCAACAGTGTTGAGTTCAAGAGGCTCCCAGAAGTAAGGTGGAAGCATAGAGCAGGACCAGCACCGTGTCACAGTGAACACTAAATTTCAGACAAAGAAGATGAAACACTTGTTTAATGATGCACACAAAGAGATTTGCAGATCAGTAACATTGCTGTACAAGAATAAAGAATAAAGAAGATTTTTGCACGATGGCCATTAGGGGATACTCGGCAAACTAAAACATAAGCACATCAGATTTAATAGACATGCTTGATGTGATTGTTCTTGTATCTTTTTAATCTTTTAGATGCTCTTTCTATAATAGAGCGATAATATCTCCATGAGACACTTGCCTTGCAGATATTTTAAACATCTGTCCCCTGTTAGCAGAGAGGGTAGACTCTCATCTCTTCTGCTACCATCATGTCTTTAGATGTCTTTCAGTCAGAGTTCTATTTCATGTTACATCCACAAATGATCTGCTGTTGCCTCCTTCCAGTCCTACTTTATACTTTCTGTAGTCATGTGACCAAAAGGGGCCATTCTTATTTTGTATTTTGTGACAATCTTGAGCTGGCTTGACTCCTGGAAACATGGAGTCTTCCTTCTGATGTGCGTCTGGCACCACACCCTTTGGGTCACATAATGAAGAGAGAACAGAACAGACTCTGAGGCATCTGGAATTTTTAATCCCACTTTTAGTTGCTTTTTTTGTGCCACATACTGTATATGACTCAGTCAAGGGTGCGGAGTGAACTGTGGCAAGATCCATACTCATGCAGTGTATATATTGTATCCTGTGTATACCAAGCTTGGGATTCCACAATAGAAGCTTAATGTCCTCCATGTGGATTTTTATTGTATATAATTTATATTTGAAGTTGTCTTCCAGATGGAGTGTAGCTAACTCTTACTGCTGGATAATTGTCTTCTCATGTTTGAAACAGGAAAATGCCTTGGGTGGGATTCATTTTCCAGGTTTATACTCTCTCTGGTTATACAACAATATACAGCATATAATATTACTTTTGACCAGTTTCTGCTTATCCTTTTCCTGTGGATTATAGTATCTATCTATCTATCTATCTATCTATCTATCTATCTATCTATCTATCTATCTATCTATCTATCTATCTATCTATCTATCTATCTATCTATTCTGGTTCTTGTTTTTCAATCCAATCCTTTTCATTATTGGAGATCTTGATTGGACACCTTTAACTCTGTATCGGAGTAAACAAATGTGGAACAAAAAATAAATGAAAAACCATAGAGGGCATTGCAGGACCCCAAACAGAACTGAACAGACACAAATCCTGGGTTCAAATGAAAAGGTTTATTATAATAAATTACCTTAACAAATGCTTCTTTTTAGTATAAAAAGCTTCAGAAAAGCACAATCACAATCCTTTTTCTGTCTTTCTTAATAATAATCCATCCATTTTCTAACCCGCTGAATCCGAACACAGGGTCATGGGGGTCTGCTGGAGCCAATCCCAGCCAACACAGGGCACAAGGCAGGATCCAATCCTGGGCAGGGTGCCAACCCACTGCAGGACACACACCCACACACCAAGCACACACTAGGGCCAATTTAGAATCACCAATCCACCTAACCTGCATGTCTTTGGATTGTGGGAGGAAACCGGAGCGCCTGGAGGAAACCCACGCAGACACGGGGAGAACATGCAAACTCCACGCAGGGAGGACCTGGGAAGCGAACCCGGGTCTCCTAACTGCGAGGCAGCAGCGCTACCACTGCGCCACCGTGCCGCCCTCTTAATAATAATAATAATAATAATAATAATAATAATAATAATAATAATAATAATAATAATAATAATAATAATAATAACAGATTTTATCTGTATAGCACCTTTCCTTTCTTCTCCACCACACTTCCCAAGTAAGCTTTGTTCTTCTTCCACCCGACTCAAACTTCATTCTACTGAAGCAGAGCTGCTTGCTTTCTCCATGACCCAGGAGTACTCATGATGCCACGACACAGTCCCTCAGAAGCACTTCTGGCTCAGACAAGAAGTCCCATGAAGTAGGGACCATTAATCCCTTCAGCACCTTCTGGTGATACCCACAGAACCCAACAGGGCAGCCCAATGGGACTACAGTTCCCAACATGCCCTGTGGGTACCCTTATAGGTACTGTAACCCAGAGATGCTGCCTTCTAGTGTTTTATCGGAGTAAATAAACCAAAGTAAGAGTCATACTTTAAATATGCAGCACTACACTTCAGATGAATGCATACATATCATAAGGATTAAAACATTGTATACTGTGCTGCTCTGCCTGCCAAACTAAGGTCACTTTGTGAAACATCAAGATAAACTGTCCAGACAAGCCTGTCACAACAAAGCCACTGAAGATTGATCTTCCAGCCATGCTCACCAGAACTATCACACCAAGGTATCTCCACATATTCATACTAGACCCTGGGAATGCCAGCATGTGAAATTACTTATTTGACTCAGTGAGTTAGGGTATTCAGGTGTCTAGGTGTTCCTTATTCTTAATAAAAACTTCATTCATCCTATATTTTAAATGTACCTTAAGTTCTCATTAAAGTGAATTATACATACCTTATACAGTGCACATGCCATGCGTATGCTTATAAAATCAGTGGGCAGCATAGAATGACCAGTCACATTAGTGGTGCTCAAGACAGATACAAGATTTGACCAATCAGATGTCCTGTGGCTGGAGAGCTCCCGCCCGAGTCTACATGCACCCTGTCAGGAAGGCTTAGCTGTCTATGGACCTGGCAAATGTGTCAAAAATACACTTCACGGAGAGAGAACAGCAGCACATCGAACTGTAAGATCTGGCGCTCACACAGGCAACAAGCAACCCAGCGCCTGTCATTTGAAACATTTTGTAAAGCGCAGTATAGCTATCAGTGATGCAGTCAATAACTTTCCAAAATACCTTTAGGCATTTAGTTCTAAGTATTAAAGGTATTCTTGAAAATTTTTAAGAAGTCTTTTATTGGTGTACACTTTACTAACTTATGGAAGATTATTCATGCTAAAATTAAATTCAGTCCAACGTGTTAACTACATTGAAATGCAATTCATATGTAAATGGGGCTTTAGATTTTGACACAGTTTTACCGTGTCATAATTAAAAACATTTCAACCAAATCATTGACCATAAAAATACAAAAGTGTTTTGCATTTCCATTCACGTCAATAGATTGGATGTCATAACTAAAAGCAAAGCAGACATATTGCATTGTGGTTTGTGGCAGCTCCGTGCATACTGCATTTCGATTCAAGACCACCCTTGAATTGTGTCAAAAATAAATCAGCTGACTAATCAACATCTAAAATGTGAGGCAACAGCCATAAACAGTTGGGGAAAGAGGCTTTCCAATCACAAGTGTGTTGCACTTGAAAAAAAGGTGAACAGGAAGGTGATAAGGCAAGGGGATCTGCCTTCTCTTTGAAAAGCTGGAAGCAGGCGTTCAAAATGATGATTTAATTCTCTTGCACGTCAAAAGGAGGGAAAAGCTATATAGTAACTGTTTGTCACAGAGGGTATGAATAAAAACCTACAAATACACCAAGCACAGTGCCACTAACAGATGTTTCTCTATATTCAATATTTTGTTAAAATGACTAACAGCCCACACCTCGAAAATGTTTAATTCAACATGTATAAAACGAATTAACTTCAGACAACTTAACATAAGGAGAAACATTTTCAGTGACACCTGAAACAGGGTTAACCACTACTCAGACCATACTGATGAAGCTAATGATTGCCGCCAGAACACAGTAATGGTTAGAAGTGGAGCACCTCTTTTCTCCAAGTGTTGATGCCACTTGCCCCACCTTTTGATGCCGATTGGTCATTTGATTACATTTAGTTTTGGCACAATTAAAGTGTGGTCTCACTTCAAGACGTAATACACATGGAGTGAGCTACAATACACCTACCTTGCTTTTAGGTATGGCATGTGAGTATTGAACCTGAACTTAGAATGCAATACGTTTTTGTATTGCATTTTAAACAATAACACTGTGTGCCATAGCGAAAAGCAATTGATCGTTTGGTTGACATGTTTTTAATTATGATACAATACATGACCCTGTGTTAGGATATAGCGGGTTGGACAATGACTGACATGACATGATAAAACCAAAATGAAATGGACCACTTGCATGTGTTTTGCATTTCAACATAGTTAACATGTTGGACTGCATTCAATTTTGGCACAAATAATCTTCCATATAACATGGGTATGTCGAAGAGGTTGCTCATCAGTGCTAAGGGGGTTCAAAACTAAAATCTTGTGACAACTACTCTAGCACATTTAAATGTTCGTATGGTAAGTTTATCTTTCTTTTGTCGTCAAACTATATTCTTAATTGCCTATAATAATAATAATACTAATAAGCATTTACATTTATATAGAGCTTTTCTCACTACTCAAGTGCTTTAGTGAGTGAGGAGCCACATCAGTCACCACTAATGTGTAGAATCCACCCTACACTTTATGAAGGGTGCCCACAGATCTTTCATGACCACAGAGATCCAGGACCCCAGTTTTACATCTCATGTGAAGGATGGCACCATTTTGAGAGCTCAGTGTCCCCATCATTGCACTGGGGCATTGGCATCCACATTCAGACCACAGGGTAAGTGTCCCCGGCTGGCCTCACCAACACTTCTTTCAGTAGAAACCCCAACCTATTCCTAGATGGTCTCCCATCCAAGTACTGGCACGGCCCCAGCATGCTTAGCTTCAGATGGATGACCTCTTCTGAAGTGCAAGTGGTTACTGGGGAAGCAGCTGCTTGTTACTTTGTGGTGTACCACTGCCATCATACTCACCTTTCCCCACCAAAGTCCAAAAGGTTGCAGGTTTGTACTTGAATGGGTGCTGACAGCTTTGCTAGCTAGGCATCTTGTTTTGACAGCATGTTATCTAACTTCATCAGGAGCTGATTTGAATTAGTGCTGAGATTTTGCTTACCTCTTTTTTGCATGTTATTCTGGTGTGTTTCCCTTTAATAGCCTGACAGCTGATTATCATTCATGGACTGCAGCTGGTCAAAACAGGACTGCACTCAATTTCCTTAAAAAAAAATGTTTTCTCTCCATAACAGATGCCGCCATATACCTGACACCTTTATGAAAATCAGCTGACAAGTGACAAGTGCAATTATGTCTATTTTTGTGTAACTTCCAACAAGTGAAGTGAGTGATTCATGGTCAGTCATTTAAAGTATCTATCTACAGTATTTATCAGCCTGTCTACAGAGCATTCAGAAAGTACTCAAACACCTTTACTTCTTCACATTTTATTATGTTACAACCTTGTGTAAAACTCATTTAAATGCATTATTCACACATCAACCATCACTCAATACCCCAGAAAACAAAGCAAAAACAGGATTTTGGAAAAGTTTGTTAATTTCTAGCAGTAGTAGTAGTACTGTCTACTTCTAGTAGTAGTCGTAGTATGTCACATGTACAGAATACAATGAGATAATGGACGGAAGCCCATTATAACAGGGAGCTTGTCTCCATGCAGCACCCTCTCGTGGCACCCATTTCCCGGCTTCCCATTCGGCACGGATATCCGGGGCTGCTGCCACCTGATGTACTGGGGAAGAATAAAGCCCCCAGAGGCATCTTTCCTTTTCAGAGGGCTATCCGTCCATCTCTTCCTTCAGCTGTAAAGGTTTGGCGAGCCTGTGCCCATTGCCGTCTCAGCTTTCTATTCTTGGCTCACAGGAGTGGAAACCAATGTGGTCTTCTTCTGTTGTAGCCCATCTGCCTCAAGGTTTGATGTGTTGTGCATTTGGAGATGTTTTCCTGCTCACCACTGTCGCACAGTGTGATTATCTGAGTTACAATAGCCTTTCTGTCATCTTGAATCAGTCTGGCCATTCTACTATGAGCAAGGCATTTCTATCTGCAAACCTGCTGCTCAATGGATGTTTTTTGTTTTCTGTACCATTCAATCCAGAGACGTTTGTGAAGATCCTAGGAAGTCGGCTGTTACAGAAATACTCAGACCAGCTCATCTGGCACCAGAAATCATGGCACAGTTGAGATCACATTTTTTCCCTCGTTCTGGTGTTTGATGTGAACATTAACTGAAACTCCAGACCTGTATCGGTATGTATTATGCATTATGCTGCTGCTTCATGATTGGACGATGAGATAATCACATGATCATCATACAGTTGTGGCCAAAAGTTTTGAGAATGACACAAATATTAATTTTTACAAAGTGTGCTGCCTCAGTTTTTATGATGGCAATTTGCATCTACTCCAGAATGTTCTGAAGAGTGATCAGATGAATTGCATTTAATTGCAAAGTCCCTCTTTGGCATGAAAATGAACTTAATCCCAAATAAACATTTCCACAGCATGTCAGCCCTGCCACACAAGGACCTGCTGGCATCATTTCAGTGATCCATGGCTGGAGATCTCTCTGTCATGCTGATTGAGTTGGAATAAAGAGGTTCAATTGTTGTGAAGAAGGCTTCAGGGCCCCCAAGAAAGTCCAGCAAGCACCAGGACCGAGAGTCTCCTAAAGTTGATTCAGCTGCGGGCACCACCAGTGCAGTGCTTGGTCAGGAATGGCAACAGGCAGGTATGAGTGCATCTGCACGCCCAATGAGGTGAAGACTTTTGGAGGATGGCATGATGTCAAGAAGGGCACAAAGAAGCTAAGAAAAACATCAGGGACAGACTGATATTCTGCAAAAGGTACAGGGATTGGACTGCTGGGGTAAAGTCATTTTCTCTGATGAACCCCCGTTCTGATGTTTGGGGCATCTGGAAAAAAGAACAGGTGAGTGGCGCTACCATCAGTCCTGTGTCTCGCCAACAGTAAAGCATCCTGAGACTTTTCATGCGTGGAGTTGCTTCTTAGCCAAGGGAGTGGGCTCATTAACAATTTAGCCTAAGAACACAGCCATGAATAAAGAATGGGACCAAAACATCCTCAGAGAGCAACTTCTCCCAACCATCCAACAACAGGTTGATGATCCACAATGTCTTTTTCAGAATGATGGAGTACCAGGCCATAAGGCAAAAGTGAGAACTAAGTAGCTTGGGGAACAAAACATCGACATTTGGGGTCCATGGCCAGGAAACTCCCCAGACCTTAATCCCATTGAGAACTTGTGGTCAGTCCTTAAGAGGCAGGTGGACAAACAAAAACCCACAAATTCTGACCAACTCCAAGCATTGATTATGCAAAAAATGGCTGCCATCAGTGAGGATTTGGCCCAAAAGATGATTGACAGCATGCCAGGGAGAATTGCAGAGGTCTTGAAAAAGACGGGCCAACACTGCCAATATTGACTCTTTGCATTAATTAATGTAATTGTCAATAAAAACTTATGAAATGCTTGTCATTATACTTCAGTATACCATAGAAACATCTGACAAAAAGATCTCAAAACACAAACAGCAGGCTTTGTGAAAATCAATATTTGTGTCATTCTCACGACTTTTGGCCACGAATGTACAGGCGTGTTTAATCATTTTCTCGCCAAGTGTATATTTGAATAGCACACTTTAGTAAGAACAGGCTCAAAGCATTGCACCGGTTTACAGCTATAATGCTGGTCAGTTTCAATGGACAAAATCACAGATGTTCACACTTCTAAAGACCAAAGTCAAGCGGCAGCTGTCTAATAAGAAGATCTATCCCTACTTCCTTGAATTCCAAAGTTTCTGATATCCCCCAATGCAGTCACTGTGCTGAGTTTTCAAGTTCTCTTTGTCTTTTTTCCAGATACTTTGGTTTCTTTGTCTGTCCCAAAGATGTACAGGGCTGGGTACAGATGGGGGTGCTTGGTGATGGGCTGTCATCACATTTAACTTTGGTTCTTGCTGAAATTCCCAGCTGGTTCTAAATCTCTGTAATCTTAAAAATGAATTATGGACTCAGACAGATGGATGGGCACAATTTTTAATAATAAAATAGTAACATTTTAAAACTTACTTAATCCAATGCAGAGAGTGTATAGTGTGGAATGCTTTCTAGTAGCATCAGGTGCAAAGGAGTAACGTGTTCTTTAAACTGGATGCATGCAGGATAGGTATGGAAAATGATGTGCATGTCAGATGGTCACTGCATCACAGGCCATTATATTAACTTCTGAGTCGATACAGTGGTACCCTCAAAGACAGTGCGTTGCTTCCAAAGAACAAGCCTTGGACTACTAAGGAGCTAAAAAGTCTTCTGAAAGAGAAAAATAGAGAATTCAATTCCGGTGAAAAAAAGGCTCTGAAGGATGTACAGCATGTGCTAAACTAAAAGATGAGTGAAAGAAGGAAACTTATAAAGCTAAAATAGAAAATAAACTCATTCTGAATAACATGAAGGATGTCTGTAATGGACTGGGGGTAATTACTGGACTCAAGCAATCCAGTGCTCAGGTGCTAGAAGGGGATGTGAACAAATCTAATGCCCTTAACCAATTTTGTAATAGATTTCTCCTCCCGCTGCCATTAATCAGCCATCAACTGAACACAAATCTTTGGGTATGTGTGAAAACTCATAGAGACAGGGAGGGAGTGTAAACTCCGCACAGATAGCGATTGCATGTAGGATTCAAACCCTGATAAAGTAAAGGTCACTCTAAATTATTTTCTTGGATGAGACAACATGTTTTGAAATAGTTGCAGAGGTACTATTCATTGTTTTTTTGTAATCTTAAACATTGCCTGAAGCCAACTTCAAGTTGGTTTCAAAGATTATTATGATCTGGCTTTTATTATAAGAGGAATTTAAAAAAAAAAAACTGTTTTCATTTTACAAAACTTTTGATTCTGGGAAGCACACATTATGGCTTCCAACCATTCTGCATGCGGCTGCCCCCGAATTCTGTGTTTGTCTTGATTTTGATGTTCTCGAAGAATGAGAGGAGGAGGAGGAGGGGTGTTACAAAGGCTTTCACCTTTCTAGTTCCTCAATATGCAAAGAGGGATGCTGCCATTTTTTTCAGCTTTAGCGCAGCTCCCAGACACATTTGCATGAATGGCATGAGAAGCTAAGTTTGTTGTAGCACAGTAGGTTCTGCATTCAAGACTTAAAACACAGAGAGTGCAGACGGTGGATGTGCTCTTACCGTTTCTAGGTTTTAGGAAACACTTTGTACATGCGTGGTAGAAATGTGTGTACCAGAACTGCCCGTCCAACCATAGTCTGGAGTTGCTTAGACCAGTTCAGTGACACCTACAACAGCAGCATCAACCCTGAACGGGATGGCAGGTCATCACTGGGTGGCCTCACACACAGCCACATTGGGCCATTTTAGATTCACTGGTTACTGTATATTGCACATGACTTTGGTATGTGGAAGGAAACCTGGAGTACCTGAAGAAAAACCCACTTTTCCACCTCCCCATAGCCATAGATATGAACCCAGTCTGCTGCAACTGGCTGTTCTAATCGCTGACTCTCCATCTCCTTCACCCTCTGCTTTGTGTTGTATGAAAACAGAGTTTTGTGTTTCTGAATAGTAATCCACATATTTTTATAGCTATTTCAATCTGTTTTTACTGTTTACACTACATTCAGAAAGCCTTCAGACTTCGTCACTTTTTATTCATGTTGTTATGTTGCAGCCTTGTGCTAAAAAAACATTTTAAATTATTTTTTTCCCTTGGGGCGCACCTGAGCCATATTTCAACTGTCAAAGCAGATGGTCTGAATATTTTTATCAATGTGATATTTCATCTTTTTTATTTTTAATAAATTTGCAAAATTTCACTTTGTCAATCAGAGATACTGACTTTTGCTTGATGAGGGAAAAATTACTCTTCAAGTTATGTTTATGAGTTGAACAAACAGTGCTAAATGAAGCAGCACAATCTCAGGAGTAGTGTTGGGGGGGTGACACATGCGTAACTTACTTTGATTACTTTTTAAAGTAACAAATAACCTAACACAATACTTAGTTTACTGAAGTAAAATACTTGCATTATTATTATCCCAGCAGCACTGGGCGTAAGGCAAACTGTTAAACATAACAAGAACAATAAATGTTAAACATATTGATGGAATGATAAATGAACAGAACAATGATAACATAAATAATCATAAGAAAGGAATGAAAACATAAACCCTGGCTAGTACATAACACTTGTAATTATACACTTTGCAAAAGACACTACATAAAATAAAGACTGGTTGTCTTTGTTTTAAGTACTTATTGCTCTCTTTTGTTTTTTAAAACACGAAAGGACGCTCTCAGAGCAACACCCACTCTACCCAGAATGATACCACACTCTTAAAAATACAATACAATGCAAAATTCAACATACAATGTTCTGAGAGAGCAACCATGGGCTGCTCAATACCTCCCCCGTGATGCTTGGTGGCAGCCTCTCTGGCAAACAGTGGTGTCTCGGCTTCCCGCAGGGCTCCATGGGAGATGGAGTTCTTCACAACCTTGTTGGTATCTGGGGTGGCCGCCAGGGGGTCCTGCATGGAACGCTGAGCCTGGTTGGACGGGTCTTCAGCCCCACCTGGGCTAGTAGAATCAGAACAAATCACAGCACAGAAACTGCTCTCGTTAGAGTAGTAAATGACTTGCGGGTAAATGCAGACAGAGGCCATTTATCTGTTCTCATCCTCTTAGATCTGAGTGCCGCATTTGATACCATTGATCACAACATTCTTAGAAATCGCCTTAGTCAATGGGTGGGCCTCTCTGGCAGTGTCTTAAATTGGTTTGAATCCTACCTGGCAGGTAGAAAATTCTTTGTTAGTTGTGGTAATTATATTTCACAGACACATGATATTCTATATGGTGTTCCACAAGGCTCTATCCTGGGTCCGCTGCTCTTTTCGATTTACATGCTTCCGTTAGGTTAGATTATCTCGGGGCACAACATGAGCTATCATAGCTATGCTGATGACACACAGCTGTATTTATCAAGAGCACCTGATGACCCTGACTCTGTTGTTTCACTAACACAATGTCTTACTTGTGTTTCTGTGTGGGTGAGTAATCATTTTCTCAAGCTAAATAAAGAAAAAACTTAAATTTTAGTGAGTGGCAATAATGGATATGATGAGATTATTAGAAACAAACTTGATGCATTAGGATTAAAAGTCAAGACGGAGGTAAAGAATTTAGGGGTAACTGTTGACTCTGACCTGAATTTTAAATCACATATTAATCAGATCACTAGGACAGCATTTTTTCACTTAAGAAATATAGCAAAAGTTAGACCTCTTATATCATTGAAAGATTCTGAGAAATGAATTCACTCTTTTGTTTTCAGTCGCTTAGATTACAGTAACTCACTCCTCTCAGGATTACCAAAAAAAGACATAAATCGACTGCAACTAGTGCAGAATGCAGCTACTAGAATCCTAACTAGGAATCGAAAATCCGAGCACATTTCTCCAGTTTTGATGTCACTACACTGGTTACCTGTGTCATTCAGAATCGACTTTAAAATACTGCTTATGGTTTACAAAGCCTTAAACAATCTCACTCCATCTTATATTTCTGAATGTCTGTCACCTTACACTCCAAATTGTAACCTTAGATCTTCAAATGAGTGTCTACTTAGAATTCCAAGAGCTAAACTTAAAAGAAGCGGTGAGGCGGCCTTCTGCTGTAATGCACCTGAAATCTGGAATAGCCTGACAATAGGAATTTGCCAGGCTAATACAATGGAGCACTTTAAAAAACTGCTAAAAACAATTTACTTTAACATGGCTGTCTCATAGCTTCATCTTGGATTAATCCTGACGCTCTGTATATTCAATTAATTATCATTATTATTCATGGTGGCTCCAAAATCCGTACTAACCCCTACTCTCTTTTCTGTTTTTTTCCTGGTTTTCTGTGGTGGCGATCTGCACCACAACCATCTGATCGAAGCACCGTGATGTCCCTACATTGATGGATTAAAGGCCAGAAGTCCACTCATCATCAAGTCCTTCCATGAGAACCCTGAATACAATAAGGACTGATCATTTATGTTAGGTAGAATGCCTAGAGGGGACTGGGCGGTCTCATGGTCTGGAACCCCTGCAGATTTTATTTTTTCCCCAGCCGTCTGGAGTTTTGTTTTGTTTTTTCTGTCCTCCCCGACCATCAGACCTTACTTTTTATTGTATGTTAATTAGTGTTCTCTGGTTTTCATTTTTACTTTGTCTTTTTTCTCTTTCTTCATCATGTAAAGCACTGAGCTACATTATTTGTATGAAAATGTGCTATAGAAATAAATGTTGTTGTTGTTGTTGATATAAAAGGGGCCAGCAACCACCAGTTAGGGGCCAGAGTCGGGAGGAGGAGGACGAAACTTGACGGGAGGAGTGGTGGTGGTGCCAGAAGGGAGTGTCCTGTGTTTGTTGGTGATTTGGGACTATGTTGTGCCTGTGGGGCTCACAGGGAAGACGTGCCCCACAGATGAAGAAAATAAAAGTCTTTATTTATTTTACACATGCCTCAGTGTGAGTCTGTGCTGGGTCAGGCACAATATAAAACCTTTTTACAGGTGCCAGAGTGGTTCTTCAGAGCGATCCAATAGGAGAACCATTTTTTGTTCCCAAAAGATCCATCTGTTGTGAACTTGAGAGTTCCTCACCATGAAAGTCCCAATAGTTGCTCAAAACACCCATTAGAAGGGGAAAATACTGTCAGAAACCCAACTGCTCACACAAAGGGCAACAAAGAATCTACATAAAATATAATAATTAATCAAAAAGGCTCTGTATAACAAGAAGCTCCAAAGAGCACAAAGCCTCCAAATTAGGCAATCCAAAGCAGACATGCAAACAAATCAATTGTGTAACTTCGATGCTGGGCAGCATTCACAAAAATGAATGGGAGAACTGCTTTATTTCAAACATGATCTTCAATATATAAGGACAGTCTGATGTAATAAAGGAACAGTCTGTTGCAATTTAATTAACATTGAATTGATGTATTACAGTTATATGGATTATACTCTTCACCAAGGTCTGGCATACATCTGGAATGAACTTTTATTATCAAAATAAAAGTCTTTTTTTAAAACAGGCAAAACCACAAAGGAATCCTAACCAGCAAGATTCAATAGAGCAATAAAATAAAATGCCATGTAGGTCGAAAAGCCCAAAATATCATAAAAACAAAGATCACTGGAGAAAACTCACCACCATCATGAGACCATTCAGAATGAACCACAGGGGACTGTGGGTTTTCCCAGCCTTTATGGGGATGATAACAGCCCCTTGGCAATGATTGGCACATGGGCTTATCTCTTGGGTGACCACCCAGGAAACATCGGGAACATATAGGGAAATACACAGATAGATAGAAATTGAATGACCAACCATATTAACATAAACAAAGGAATGAACAAAAAAGACATAAAAATAATATTTGAAAAGCAGACAGGAAACATAACATCATCCACATGTTGGGTCTGGATGGAACTTGTGTTTATTTACAGGCTCCATAAATAATCATGAACTGAAGATAACAGATTTGTAAAATACCAATGGGTTCCTTATTTTAAAAGAACTCCTGCTAGATACAGTGCAGTATCACAGGGTCAGTTCAGGTTTTATTGGTCTATCAGGATCCGGACAGGCAGCCCACTCTACATTCAATTTTTCTGTTTTGTCCACAGATTAGGAATCTTTTCAAAGCCCAAAGAACCAAAGTCATATGAAAATAACCCTTCCCAGAATTAAACCAATGGCTCTACAAGAGACCACACAACCCAGTCATGTGCCATTTTAGAACCATCTGCAGAGTGCAGAGAAGCCAAAACATAACAAAATGGTAAATGTATCACATAATAACCACAAGCAAAGGAATAACAAAAAAGAAACAAAAAGCACCAAATGAACAAAAGTCAAACAAAGTCTTTCCTGCCTCACTCGGCCTGCTTCCTTCCACAGGTGTCCATCTGCCTGCCTGCTGGGGTGGCCTGTCTACTTTCCCACTATAGTACTTCATCCTAAACCCTTTTGTTCCATTTTGGTCTCTTTCTCCTGTATCTTTACCCTGGTCTCTCTTCCTCCCACCAGTTGGATGTTCTCCCGAACTCATCTCTGCACTCCACACTCATTCAGCCTCTGGTTATGAAAGAACTTTAAAGCTCATTCTGAGGTCACTTCTAGCCAAGACTCACATTTACGTTATGCTGGACCCAACCATGGACCCCAGGCCTAAATACTTTCAAGCGGTGCCTGCTGCCCTTGAACGTTTGAGCATTCTGTGTTGCCATTCAGGTAGACAGGTTTCCTGGGCAGTTCCCCTGCTCTAGAGACAGTGGGACATCAGTTGGCTGGGATGTCCTGCCTGGCTTCACTTCTGTTCTCAAGATGGCTGTAGGTAACCTTGCTGGCTTCTCTGCCCCCTAGCTTCCTATAGAAATATCTGCACACCTTTGCCAAAGCCACAATTCCTCCTCACTTTAGTGACAACAAGCACACATACAGTTAATGCTGCCAGCTGTTGTTGCCCATCTCCGCACATTGGCATGTTTATTTCCATTTCCACAAAAAGAGTACTTTTCCTCTTACTTTTATGGCACTGCTGCTGGATCCTATGCCTGGCCATGCCATTCACTTCTGCCTAGCAAACCGATCACATAGCATATTTATAATAGTATATTAATAATCACTCTGCATTCTGATGTGACTGCTAAAAGTGGGTTTGCAGTTGCATGACAGAATTCACACGTCCTATCGATTTTGGTACTTCTGTGTTAAGTGACGTATGCAGGGTCACCCAGTGAGAGCTTGAAGCCACTTATTCCCAAATTTACTGGATGAATACACATTTAGAAGACTGCATATTGATAAGGTGCCACGAAACAGCACAGAATTAGCTCTCTGACAAATACATGCAGCAAAGGGACATTGAAAATGTAAAGACCACTGTAACTGATATAAAAGCAATTGAATTTTTAGTCAAACAGCATAAGAATATAAAGTCCCAATATTGATTGGTATGCACTTTGATAGTTGTGGAGTTAGACCCACTAACTACTGTCCTAAATATGGTCGCCAATGTTACCTCATAATTATGAATGGCTGGGTGAGTTTTCCTATTTCTGGTCATTTTAGAACAAATTCTGGAGTTGCTTTGCCCCTTTTTTATAAAGTTAAATACATCATCGGGGAGAAAAAGTCATAGACAAATAATCATGATATAATCATGGCTTGTAACAGCCATATAAATAATTGTGTAGTTCATAATACAAGTAAGTGTTTGAAATAAACACAACAGCTACTTTCCTTGCTAAATCTGACCATGTACTATACCGAAGAGTTCTCTCCAGCAGTTTATATAGCGCCTTTCACAGTGCGATACCTTCTGAAAGGATTGTACAGATTTGTCGAACACATTATAGCAAAAACACATTTTTTGGCAAATTTTACTTTCAGCGCGGCTTCATGTCCGTCTGCGCTTCTTCAAAAAAAAAGACCCACAAATATTGTCGGAGGAAATTGGGTTGTGATGGGCGGGCTACCAGGTGGCTCGTTTTACAGAAATCATTGAAGGCTGTTGCCACACCCAGCCACTGCACCTAATGAGAGCAGCCGAAGATGAGGAGCTGACAGAGATCAGCAACGATGCGCTAAACCTCCTCCGCCGGTGGTACTCAGAGGTGTGCATGCATGCCTGCGTGCATTCGCGACCAAATTCACATTTCTTCAAGGTTAACACCGGCACGATGGTTTCAGCGGTGCTGTGAAGCCGATCAGCAGTCGGAGTCGGAGATAAGCAACAGGTGAGTGAGTTCGGAGCTCGGGCAGAGCGGTCAGAGACCAACGCCATCTTTCAGTTGTAGCAGGCACTTTGACGTGGATACGTTGCGTTCGGGCCGGACCGTCATTTTGTGACTGGAAAACGAAGCCACGTTGCCCATGTTTATTTATGTATTTATTTTTTTAGAAGTCCTTTGTTTCTCCGTTTCACATTCAGCTTTATTAATATTATTGTCTGTCCATATATTTTACGAACCCCCTTAATCTATTCAGGGTCTCGAGGGGCTGAAACTTACTAGGTGACAGTCCTGGACGGGTCGCCTGTCAAACGGCCTGTCATACACTCTCAAACATAACGGTTTTTAATGGCAATTTATCGGGTGGTGTAGCCCAGCGTTGAACCATTGCTTGACAAAGACTCGTTTCATTTTGGGAAGGGTTCTTTGCATGTGAAATTTTTCTTTGGGCCTTGAAAAGGTTCCCAACATATTAGACCTGCATAATAGTTAAAGCATTGGAGGCTATGGATTCAAATCCCACTATTGACACTGTGTGACCATGAGCAAGTCACTTCGCCTGCGTGTGCTCCATTTGGAAAAACGAAAAAACTAAACGTAACCAATTGTATCCATCCTGTTGTAAGTCACCTCAAAGGCATCAGCCAGATAATAAGAAATAATAATATGAAATCTAACGTATTAAGCAGGACGGTATACTGTCAGATCAAGAAAACCTGAACTTATCCTGTGTTATCCTCATTTTAAAATCATGAGCCAATTTTGAATTTTACAAATCTGTTCTCATCTCTTCATAATTATTTAAAGACCCTATTCGAACTAGTGTAGTGCTGAGGTGTCACCCGCATTACATGGCTGCCGGGTGCGGCAATGTGATGTATCAGTGCAAGCTCCCAACCTCCTGTGGATCTAAAGGTTTGTTTTGGAACCTTCATGTCGATAGTTCTTTTAGAAACCAAAAATGGTTCCCCTATGTCACTGCTCTGAAGAACCTTTTCAACAGCTTTGTTTTTAGGAGTGCAGTGCACGTTCTCACACACAGTCCAATCACTAATATGACTCCAGTTTTCAACCACCAGATAATTTCAGCTTTGGGTGGAAAAACAGGGGTACCCAGAAAAAAGCTGCCACTATACTAGCAGAGAAGATTTAGCCTTTGCAGTAACAATGACTGGTGTTATTGTTATAGTTATAGTGCTGTTACAATAGTTGACACCATCAACTTTTAAACTTTCAATATGAATTTATTAATTGTGTATAGAGTCACTGTATGACTTTTATATGAAGTTATGAAGACATGCAGGTGATGGGTGTAACAGAACAAGATGCAGAGGACAGAAAGATATGAAAGAAGATGATCCGCTGTGGCAACCTCTAACAGGAGCAGCTGAAAGAAGCAGACGATGATGTTGCACTATTATTATTATTATTATTATTATCAAACTTTCTCAGATTAGTGTTAAATCAAGGCAGCAACTGAACCTGGACCCACTCACACACAGCCTCCTAATTATATTAGAATTGTGGAAATGTGAGGGAAAGAGAAATAACACAAGGAAAATCTATGCAAACAGGGGGAGAACATCAAAAACAATCACTGGACAGGGGATTCAAATGAATTTACTGTCTACTGCACTACTGTCCTGACCAATAATAATAATAATAATAATCGGATGCAGATGTAGTATGAAACTAATGAAGCTTAAGCTTCAGGGCCTCTAATCCTGGAGGGGCGCCAGAAGTGACTTTAATTTTCAACCCTCTAAAACTCGAGAACTATAAAGCATAGGACATTTTTATTCACACCAGTGACTTTGACATTGAGGTAATCCAGCACAAAAATTTTAATCAGAATCTGAGATGTAGCGGTTAAGTCTTTAAAAAATTTGTGGTGAGTCTGTTGTGGAACTTGAAGACGATAACAGTGGTCACCCAGACCGCTTTGCAGGTTGAGAAGAGGACCCCATAACTATTCAAGCTTCAGGTCCCCAAAAATGTAGGCCTGCTG
The DNA here is from genome assembly GCF_016835505.1 of Polypterus senegalus. NCBI lineage: Eukaryota > Metazoa > Chordata > Cladistia > Polypteriformes > Polypteridae > Polypterus > Polypterus senegalus. The sequence continues at coordinate 297,459,991 of NC_053154.1, forward strand.
ATGATAATAATAATAATGCATATTTTTTATGTTTGTCATCATTATTATTATTTTAGCTTGGAATCCATCCATCCGTCCATTTTCTAACCCGCTGAATCCGAATAGGGTCACGGGGGTCTGCTGGAGCCAATCCCAGCCAACAAGGCAGGAACCAATCCTGGGCAGGGTGCCAACCCACCGCAGGACACACACAAACACACACTAGGGCCAATTTAGAATCGCCAATCCACCTAACCTGCATGTTTTTGGATTGTGGGAGGAAACCCACGCAGACACGGGGAGAACATGCAAACTCCACGCAGGGAGGACCCAGGAACCCAACCCGGGTCTCCTAACTGCGAGGCAGCAGCGCTACCACTGCGCCACCGTGCTGCCAGCTTGGAATCCTTATTTGAAAAAAAATCACATTAAAAGCAATCACTGTGTGAGTAACAAAGGGATACAAATTAATTGTTGACATATTCAGTTGTTAGACCTGGAATCAGTTTTTGGAAAATGAGATTCTGAACTGGCATAGTCCCTTTGTTCTATTATTAGTAATGTAGGATGTTATTTAAGTAATTGTTTTGGTTACAGTTACAGAGAACTGTGTTAGATGTGTTTTTACTTATTGTTCTAACTTTCTAGCTTTTATGTTGATCCAACGTTCTATTGTTTACATTTGTTATTGTATCTGTTTGGGGTGGCATGGCCGGAAAATGTGACATGGGGTGGGACAGTGCGCGGGCATCTTTGTGGGCTTTCTGGATTATGTCTGCCTAAAGGGTGGGAGTGAAGTGTTGTAGCTCACTGAGAGAAGTGTCTGTTTTACTTGGCTACTAAGAACAGAAGCTGAGAAGACCATCGGCTTTACATTATTATCATTATTAGCAGTAGTAGTAGCATCTTTCCACTGAAAAAAGTATAACCTCCATTCAACTTAAAATAATTAAGGTAATGATTCACACTTAATGTTTTCAGTCTTAACCAATATAATTCTTTTTATTTTATTAATCCCACAATTTTTAAGTTGAGGCAAATCATTTAGAGTGATTGGGTGCAATTCACTTGTTTTATACTGAAGTAAATCTATTTTCTAAGTTGTTACAATTTAAAATGGTTTATTGGTCATAACCTGTTTTTATGCTATTAGAAATATTATGAACATAACACATTCCAATGCTGTACTTTTTACATTTATTTAAAAATCTAGCATGAATACACAAGCATTTTGCAGTGTAAATCTTAAATATACAACAAAAAATTATTAAACATTTCTACAGCTTTCTTGAAAGTATGTTTTATTACGAGTTTTTATACTTAAAACTAACAGTTGAGAAACAGGGATACTTACCAGAAATCCTCCGTTATAAAAGTCTGCTGCTGAAAATGACCAGACCTGTATAGCCAAGTCCACTCCTCTCGGGAAAGTGTTCTTCTTTTTTGGCAGTTGGAAAGCCAAAACGCTAGAAAGTTTGACTGGAAGAATATACAAAGAGCCCCTCCCACACAGCCCATGAACAACCTAAAATATTATGTTAACCGAAAATAACTGATTTTTATGTTTATTCCCTCCAGTATAACTTAATTTGGTATGAACAGTTTTTTTACTTTGATTGAGATCTGAAACCAAATACAGTGGAACCTCGGTTCATGAACGTCTCGGTACATGTACAAATCGGTTTACGACCGAAAAGTTTGCAAACTTTTGCCTCAGTTCACGACCAAACACTCGGTATACGAACAAGCCAGTTTCCCTTTCGGTTTGTATATGTTCAGTCTCTCTCTGTGCATTTCCTGTGCAGCGAGCGAGAGAGAGAGAGAGAGAGAGAGAGACACACACACAGGCGAGTGCTAGAGAGAGACACACACAGGTGCTCCAGGCTCGTGAAAGAGAGACACACACACACACGAAAGAGAGAGCGAGCGAGCAAGAGAGGGAGGGCTGGACACATAAGGTAGAAAAGGCTTGTTTTTGTTTTGAGTTCTGTTTCCAGCGATCGTTTCATAGCGTGCATTGTTGCAATGTTACTTTTCTTGGTGGTTTATTAAATTACGGATTTTTCAAATGTTCATTTTTTTCCCTGTGCTTAAAACTCATTAAAAAAGTGTTTTTAGCGAGCAGTTCTAGCACTATAGCGCAAACTATTGCAGTGTTAGTTTTCTCTGTTGTTCAAGGTTTTCTCAGTGTTATTCAATGTTTTTACATTTAGTTTACTATTATGCTGTGCATTCTATGGTATAATTAACTATATTTGTGCTTAAAAACTAAAAAAATATATATTTACATACAGTTTGTATGGTCTGGAACAGATTAATTGTATTTACATACAATCCTATGGTGGAAATTGCTTCGGTTTATGACCAAATCGGTTTACGACCAGAGTTTTGGAACGAATTATGGTCGTGAACCGAGGTTCCACTGTATTTCATGCTACAACACTAAATGACTAATCTTAAGTTGCTTGAAAGTGAAAATTTACGTTGAATAAGCAACATAAATGTTATACTTTATTCAGTGTAACAGCAAGGAAGTGGCACCTTGTGACACTTGCTGTCGCACTCAAAGCAGTGGCTGTGCAGTTGCAGGCTCGTCTTGTCCATGATCCACTGTTGAAGTTCATTGAAGAACATCTTTTGATTAATTAATTTATTTTTTTCTCTCCCTCAGTAATGTTCATACATTGGAGGCAAAGAAAACCAACAGTCCTCATGAGGGAGCAAACGACAGGACATGTTTTCGCTCCGTTTTTGCAGCTCGCAATTTCAAGCCAAGCGACTTGCGATCTTCTCTTATATAGTGGCATTTACGCGGAGCAAAATCAGGCAGCAGTTTAAATGAACAGTTTTAACTAATCTGGAAACAACATTGACGCTTATAGTGGTTCCAGAGGATTAGGGACCAAAAACAGTCGCCAGCATGGATAAGTTCCGCATGATTTTCCAGTTTCTTCAATCCAACCAGGAGTCGTTCATGAATGGCATCTGTGGGATCATGGCGCTGGCCAGTGCGCACCTGTACTCGGCCTTTGATTTCAACTGCCCCTGTCTGCCTGAATATAACTACTCTTATGGAATGGGCATCCTGGCGCTCCCTCCTTTTGTGCTTTTTCTAGTAGGCTTCATCATGAACAATAATGTGTCCATGCTGGCAGAAGAGTGGAAGAGGCCAATCGGCCAGCGCAGGAAGGACCCAGCAGTGCTGCGTTACATGTTCTGCTCCATGACACAGCGGGCCATGATTGCTCCAGTGGTTTGGATTTCCGTCACCCTCCTTGACGGGAAAAGTCTGACGTGTGCTTTCAGTGTCAACTTGCAGCTAGAGAAGTTTGGCAATGTGAGCACACAAGGGCTATCTCAGGATGAGCTCACCCGATTACTGGCTAAAATCCCCTGCAAGGACATCTTCGACGGACATGCAGTAGTCTCCCGGGAAGCTGCCGAGCGCTACCTGCGTTGCATATCTCAGGTGGGTAGGAAACACAGCACTCTGAAAGATGAAGGTGCCAGAGTGGTTTTGCTGAACAGTGTCATAAGGGAACCATTTTTAATTTACAAGAGGACCATCCATATGAAAGTTCCAGAAGGAAGATTTCATTTAGATCCCACACAGGCATCATAAATAACCATGACAGATGATACAAGATTTGTCAAATGCCACTGGGTTCCTGATTTTAAAATGACCTTTGCTGCATACAGTAACACAGACAAAGTTCAGGTTTTCTTTACCTGTCAGAATTCTGCTAGATAGCACACAATACATTAGAAATTTCTTTTTAAAGTCCAAGGAACCAATTTCATGTGCAAAGAACCCTTCACAGAACAAAAAGAGTTATTTGTCAGTCGGTAGTTTGAATAGTATGAAAATAACCCTTCTTAGAATTAAAGCAATGGCTCTTGTAACAAGAAAACCCCAGAGACATTGGGAAGGTTTGGGGCAGCCACCCATATAATATTTCCTGGCTGCAAAATCTGTCCAAATACAAAGATATGTTCACACAACATCATCCAAAACAGAACTGAGTATCATCTTAAGATGGCGGCTTTTAAACCCTCGCAGGGGAAGTGATGTCATCGGGACCGGAACTGGAAGTGACGTCGTTGGTTGCCCGAGAACAGGGCGGGATTTCCGAGAATGGTCTGCAAGGTATTGAAAGAGAGAATTAGCTCACTTCGCCACCCCCTGGTCTGGCGTGGAACTACATTTATTCAGACTCTTTGGTTGTCCCCTAAACATGCATGTGTGACACTCTAAAAGGAACCACACAACCCAATAAAGAACCATTATTTTTAAGAGTGTGCATAAAGACCGTACTATGTGACATGAAAAACAGACTAGAAAAATTCTGCTTGCTGTGTAATTGGAGCTGCAGATTCTCTCCAGTTTTGCTGAACGTTTCTTTAATGCTCTCTGGGGTTCCTTCCACAGTCCAAAAGACATACATATCAGATCATCGTGAGTGAGAAAAGGATTACCAAACAGCATGTTTTCATTTAAAAATGGAATTTAAAAAAAATGGTCTCCATCCAGACTAGCGTTTTACAGATCGTTTACAAAACTACAGTATCTCTGACCACATTAAAATAACCATAAACACATACAGTATGATGTAGCCGTTCACTTACATCAGACATGCACACCTTGGCAGAAATAGGAAGAGGAAGTGTCCTCCTTGAAGGGCTGGTTACACTGGCAAAACTGTGGCCGCTGGTACATTTTTTTTTTTTTCTTCTGCAGATGTATTCAGCATTCACACTGTACAAACTCCAATTTAGATCCACACAAGCAAACATCAAAAAGTGCCAGGGAAAGCAACTCTTCCATGTCTGCCGTGTTGAAATACGGTTTTCTTCTGTGAAGGGAGACCATTCAGGGAGTGATGTGTTGTTACAAGCAGGATCCAATCAGGGATGGGCCTTGTAATAAGCACGAGCCAATCAGCGTGCAATGAGAGTCTGCATTATCAAGAGTGTTCATTTAGATCCGTGGACATTGTAACACAGAAGGTGTTCTCGGATGTTTATGTCTCTGTTTTCAACGCTCTGCATTTTCAGGGGTTAAAACACTGGGGTAATTTGGATGAAAGGTGAAATTGGAGACTAATGTCTGCAATTTAAACGAAAATGTAGTAATGTGGGCAAAGCCTTTGACATGGTGTAGCCCTGTTAATCTGTATATATAAAGGAGAGTTGGGATCCGAGAGACTGTGTTTGTGTGTTTGTGGAGAGATGAAGAGTTAAGGCGGGTAGGGGAGTCACGTGATCATCTCCCCTCCCATTCACGTCATTTCATTCACTTCAAATCATTTCGCTCCGAGCTGAGCTCCGCAGCTGACGTGGTCTTGCGTTCTTTTTCCTTAGTGTTTAGTCCTTTCTCCTTTACTAATTTACTGTTTAGTACAAGCGGTACTTACACAGTCACTTATAAAAGGGGAGAAAACTCCGTGCAACAAATGGATATTGAAACTACCTTGAAAGACATGCAATCAACGTGGCCATTAAACGGATCCCAAGAGAGGTCTTCTAGGTTGGAAAAAAAGCGCTTGGCTGCCAAAACCAGCGCAACAAGAAACGACTTCTACTTTAGAAAGAAAACGATTCGCTGCCAAAATCAGGCAGTTAAACGAATCTAAAGAATTAATTTAGAACTAATTAAGCGAGTCATTATTTCCCAGTTTCTGTGAATTGGAGTCAATGAAATTACAAACTAATTGTTTGGGAGATTTTTATTAAAATGTAATAAGCAGTTATATGGGGAATACATAGGGTTTTTTAAGTTGTTAACAGTATTTTCAACCTAATTTTCATTCTGCCTTTCCAGGTATTCTGGTTATTTGATTATTTACTAATTAGCGGGTCTGACTCTGAAGTTGTTTCTGCTTTCATCATCCCGTGTGTCTACTGTGCTGGTTGTTAATTTTCACTATTAGGGTTAAATAAAGGGAGCAAACTACACAGGAAAAGGAGACAATAATAGGAAAACAAAAAAAAGAGAGTTAAGCATTTATAGCTTTAGAAAAAAATATTTCTAAATGTCTTAGAAATGTAAAAACCTTACTATTGTGTTTTTCTGAATTCAGAATAAGAGAAGAGTAATAAAGACCAGCTAATTAAATGTGATCAGTTGTTATCAATTATTATCACTGATTGTGAATCTGGTTGGAACAAAAACCTGCAGCCACAGTGGGTCCCCAGGACCAAGTTTGGGAACCACAGCCTTAAACTGTAACCCTGAGTTTAAGTTGAGGTGTGTACTAGTGCGAGAGTGGGCCCTGTGGTGGGCTGGCACCTGTCCTGGTTTAGTTGTTGACTGACTCAAGAACAATAGAAGCCTGATGTGTGCTCAAGAATAATGCACTGGTGAGGCCTCATCTGGAGTCCTGTGTGTAGTTTTGGTCTCCAGGCTACAAAAAGGACATAGCAGCGCTAGAGAAGGTCCAGAGAAGAGCGACTTGGCTCATACCAGGGCTACAGGGGATGAATTATGAGGAAAGATTAAAAGAGCTGAGCTGATACAGTTTAAGCAAAAGAAGATTAAGAAGAGACATGATTGAAGTGTTTAAAATTATGAAGGGAATTAGTACAGTGGATTGAGACTGTTATTTTAAAATGAGTTCATCAAGAACACGGGGACACAGTTGGAAACTTGTTAAGGGTAAATTTCGCACAAACATTAGGAAGTTTTTTTTACACAAAGAACGATAGACACTTGGAATAAGCGACCAAGTAGTGTGGTAGACAGTAAGACATTAGGGACTTTCAAAACTCAACTTGATGTTATTTTGGAAGAAATAAGTGGATAGGACTGGCGAGCATCGTTGGGCTGAATGGCCTGTTCTCGTCTAGAGTGTTCTAATGTTCTAATGACTCTGGTTATGAATTAGATTCATTTTGAAAATATTGTCTTATATTAAGTTAGTATGAAGATTATATTAAATGACCAATTATGAACTTAATTTTCAAAAAAGGGAACAAAAACATGTTTTCCTTAATTTGTATGTTCATTTTACTGAGTCTGTTGGACACATGGCATTTAGATATTTTGTCATCATATTTTATGAAATATATGTGTAAATAAAATTAGTAATAGAGTTACAGGGACTGTTATATGCACTTGGTATGCTTTTTCAGATACATAGAGCTCATTCTATTGCTAACATTAGTTCCAAAAGGAGCAGACACGTTGCTTGGTGCAAACTGCTATTTGGCCATGCCAAATATTTAAATACAGGTTCATCATCTGTCCATTTAATGAACTCACATTTTTCAGTGCAGGACATAAACAAGCAAGGAGTGCACGGCCTTCACCAATCTTGCGTTCAGTACATTTCCATTACAGGGGACACGGGGACACGCCAGGCCAACTCTGAGGCAGCAGTCAGCATCGTTTTGCATGTGGGAGGAAATTCACTGAGAGAAAGTCACAGTGCTCAGGGGAAACCCACCTGCTTTGTTTTTGGAGTTATACCAAAATGCCTCATCGCTATGAGAATAATTATTTTTTATTTGAAACATAAACAATTGCTCTTTTGATTTTAGTGAAGTATTTTGATTAATGCATATTAGAAATCCAGCTCATAATTACACTTTTATTGAATTTCCTTGACAAACATTATGACTCTGCCCACTGACAGAAACAGAGGAATATTTATGTCTTCCCTCTTTATATCCTAGGCAATTGGCTGGACCTTCCTCTTGCTGATGACCATGATGGCATTCCTTGTAAGGGCAATCCGCCCTTGTTTCACCCAGGCTGCCTTCCTGAAAACCAAATACTGGTCGCATTACATCGACATCGAACGCAAGCTTTTTGACGAGACCTGCACAGAGCATGCCAAGAGCTTTGCCAAGATCTGCATTCAGCAGTACTTTGAAAGCATCAAGGGGGAGATGTGCAACTTCCATCAGCACCACCGGGTGCGACATCACAGCAAGGATTCGGAAGAGGATGCTAAAGGAGATGATGACAAGCTGTTGGGCATCACTGATCAGGAGGACATGAATAAGGTCCTAAAAAATTGGCATCAGTGCAAGCCTCCACTTAATCTGGCCAAACCTGGGTTGCTAAATGGCAATGGCTGTGCCAAACCCAATAACACAGAAGACAAATCTGTCAATTCCAGGAAAACACTGGTGGCTTATTATAGCAAGGTTTGAAGGATATGGATATGGGGTAATTAGGACACTTGAATCATGGGGTAAAATAATACGTCCTGACGTTCAAACATGACTCCAACTGCTGTAGTGGAACCCCGCAGAATTGCATTGATCTTCATTTATCACATTGATAATCCACAAGAAAGATGATAAGATGGTTAAATATGTGGCCTACTCAGTAAATTAACAAAGTCTAAGATGCACTGCCCCCCCAGCCAGGACAGGTGCTGACCATGTACACTTAAGGTTAAGGAGAGGGATTTTGGACAAATCAAGTGAAATGAATGACTGAGCCTTTTGTTCTCATCATAATTGTTCTAAAGCTCTAATGGTTGCCCCCTACCTAAGAATAAATTTGCCAACTGGGATCAAGCAGATGTGAATGGATGAACATGCTGGAAGATTGTAGCCATGGCAAAGGGCATCACCTTAACTTATCTTAGCATCTGAAATAGTGAGGATCTCCCTTGTTGAAGAGTTTATAAACGCTCTTAGACCTGTCTACAAAGATGAACTGTGGTAACTGGATAGTATCATTTACTTTATCCCATAACATGACTTTTGGTTGATTTCGTTTCATTATTTTGAATAGTATTATAATTCAATGTTGTCTGGTCACACCACAACAATTCTATTTTGGTTTCTAGATGCTGCCATTTTTTGTTTGTTCGTGACCACAAGGGGGTGCACCTCAAACTCCAGACACACAGCGTAGACATAAGTCTCAGGTTCAGAAGACCTTTGGTTAAACAGATTTTCTTATACAAGCTTTGTCTTAAACTTTGCAATCCACGGCAGAGTTACAATCCTCTTTTTTCACTCTCTTCCTGTCCAGCCTTGTCCATCACCTCCCAACTCTTTCCTTGGTGGATTAGCTTCTTTTATGGGGGACCCAGGCGTACTACTGGTGTCATGGTGTGTGTGGATGGAAGAACTTCTGGATCAAGTAGCTGTCCCATTAAACTAAGAAGTCTTTTCCCGGCAGCACCCCTTGATGGCACCCAAGAACCCTGACAGGGCTGCTCTTCTGAGCTACAAGTCCCAAGCAACCCTGCGGGTATCCAAGCTGGGGCCACACCAGAGGAACACTGCCACCTCTCATGTTAGAGGAGAAATTGTCCCCGACATCAAGGCTCTCCCAGTATTTTCGTTATGGCCTCTCACAGTCTGGGATTAAAACTGGGAATTATCTCAGCCAGACTGAACCACCATCCATGTGCTCCATCAATTATAGCCTCCCGGCCAAGTAAGAGTTTGCCCTCCGTCCTGGTTAGGACATCGGTACATCTGCTGCGCCAACTACAATAGACAACCTGAGACACCCGAGAGTGAGTTAGCAAGTAATGTTAGATGGAAGGACTTTAAGGACCTTCAAAACTTGACTTGATATTATTTGGGGATAATTGGCTAGATAGGATTGCCAAACTTTGTCGGGCTGAATGGCCTGTTGTCATCAAAATGTTTCCAATGGTGTAATATTAATACAAAGACTCTGCTCATCCAGATAGCCAATAATGTGGCTGGCAGTCACTATATATAGCATGCAGACATGGCCAGAAGGTTTTATCGTTGATAAGCAAAACATTAGATTGGGCAAATGTGAGGTGTGAGTGCCTTAGTTAGACCACTGAGTGCTGATGTCCGATGTAGTTGTGCACATCAAGCTCTGTGGTCTCCAGCATTTATGGAGAATTGTTTTAAGTGGAGAAGGAAGGCGAGAAAAAACTGTAAGGGGATGTTTGGGTAGGAAGGCTGACCTCAGCTGAAGATTTAACAAAAAAAGGAGAGAATGGAATGGAGGACCTGTGATCTACAGTGGTGCTTGAAAGTTTGTGAACCTTCAATCAATCAATCAATCAATCAACATTTATTTATATAGCACATATTCATACAAAAAAATGTAGCTCAAAGTGCTTTACAAAATGAATAGAAAAATAGAAGACACAATAAAAGATAAACATAAGTCAACATTAATTAACATAGAATAAGAGTAAGGTCCGATGGCCAGGGTGGACAGAAAAAACAAAAAAAAAACTCCAAAGGCTGGAGAAAAAAATAAAATCTGTAGGGGTTCCAGACCAAGAGACCGCTCAGTCCCCTCTGGGCAACCCTTTAGAATTTTCTATATTTCTGCATAAATATGACCTAAAACATCATCAGATTTTCCCTCATTTTCACAGTCCTAAAAGTAGATAAACACAAAGCAATTAAACAAATGAGACAAAAATATTATACTTAGTCATTTATTTATTGAGGAAAATGATCGAATAGTACATATTTATGAGTGGCAAAAGTATGTGAACCTCTATGATTAGCAGTTAGTTTGAAGGTGAAATTCAAGTCAGGTGTTTTCAATCAATGGGATGACAATCAGGTGTGAGTGGGCACCCTGTGTTATTTAAAGAACAGGATCTATCAAAATCTGCTCTTCACAACACATGTTTGTGGAAGTGTATCATGGCACGAACAAAGGAGATTTATGAGGACCTCAGACAAAGAGTTGTTGATGCTCATCAGGCTGGAAAAGTTTACAAAACCATCTCTAAAGAGTTTGGACTCCACCAATCCACAGTCAGACAGATTGTGTACAAATGGAGGAAATTCAAGACCATTGTTACCCTCCCAGGAGTGTCGACCAACAAAGATCACTCCAAGAGCAAGGCGTGTAATAGTCGGCGAGGTCACAAAGGACCCCAGGGTAACTTCTAAGCAACTGAAGGCCTCTCTCACATTGGCTAATGTTCATGTTCATGAGTCCACCATCAGGAGAACACTGAGCAACAATGGTGTGCGTGGCAGGGTTGCAAAGAGAAAGCCACTGCTCTCAAAAAAAATTGCTGCTCATCTGCAGTTTGCTAAAGATCACATGGACAAACCTGAAGGCTATTGGAAGAATGTTTTGTGGACGGATGAGACCAAAACAGAACTTTTTGGTTTAAATGAAAAGCGCTATGTTTGGAGAAAGGAAAACACTGCATTCCAGCATAAGAACCTTATCCCATCTGTAAAACATGGTGGTGGTAGTATCATGGTTTGGGCCTGTTTTGCTGCATCTGGGCCAGGACAGCTTGCCTTCATTGATGGAACAATGAATTCTGAATTATATCAGAGAATTCTAAAGGAAAATGTCAGGACATCTGTCCATGAACTGAATCTCAAGAGAAGGTTTGTCATGCAGCAAGACAACGACCCTAAGCACACAAGTCGTTCTACCAAAGAATGGTTAAAGAAGAATAAAGTTCATGTTTTGGAATGGCCAAGTCAAAGTCCTGACCTTAATCCAATCAAAATGTTGTGGAAGGACCTGAAGCGAGCAGTTAATGTGAGGGAACCCACCAACATCCCAGATTCTGTACGGAGGAATGGGCTAAAATTCCTCCAAGCCGGTGTGCAGGAATGATCAAAAGTTACTGGAAACGTTTAGTTGCAGTTATTGCTGCAAAGGGGGGTCACACCAGATACTGAAAGCAAAGGTTCACATACTTTTGCCACTCATAAATATGTAATATTCGACCATTTTCCTCAATAAATAAATGACCAAGTATAATATTTTTGTCTCATTTGTTTAACTGGTTTCTCTTTATCTACTTTTAGGACTTGAGTGAAAATCTGATGATGTTTTAGGTCATATTTATGCAGAAATATACAAAAGGGTTCACAAACTTTCAAGCAAAACTGTAAATATATATAGATATGAGAACATTCTGAAACCCATCTAATACAATTCAGGATATGTGGGGCTGGATCCCATCCCAGCATGATTGGTTGCAAAGTAGCAACCGACACTGGAGAGTATGACAGTCCAGCACTGGGTCCACACACACAGGGGCATGCACCAGTTAATCTGCCCTTCATGTATTTTCAATGTGGAGGAAAATCAGAGCAACAGGAGGAAAACCTACACAGACACAAGGACAATGTGCAAATTCCATACCAATGACAATCGTTGTTGACATTTGAACCCAGGATGCTCGATTCTTGATGTGACACAGCTAAACCACTGCACCACCATCCATTACCACCAACACTACACAGATAAAGCATAATGGCAGTGGAGGCTGGTGGGGTCGCTAATTCCAGTCAGCAGTGTGTACTTTATAGTCCAGTGCCCTTGTAATTGTAATATTGACGATACTTCACTTTGTTTGCAATTATGAATTTGTTTAGGATCAAAGCCCAGCTGCTTTGAACAGAGAGCACTGCACTCAGAGCTGGTGTAGCTGTCTGTTGCCTAACTGAAGTAAAATAAAAATTCAAACATGAAAAGTTGACAATATTACCAAGTGGCAATCAAAGATAAAATAACCAAGAGCCTAGCCTCTACTTGAGGAGGAAGGCAATTAAGACCGTGATAAAAAATGGGCAAAAAAACATTTGACTAAGAAACAAAGAGAAGGAAACGTAGATGAGTTAACTGGGATATTTAGTCGGAACTAAAATTTATAGCTGCGTCTTTCACTTTAGATGGAGATTAAAATGTGAGCACTTAGTAAAGAGCTATTGCAACACTTTGTATATATACAGTAGCTCTCAGAGCACCAGGAAGAGACAGAAATATGAAAAAAGGCCACCCAACACAAACACATACAACATATAAAAAGGGTCTGATGACTATGAAGAGGAACAAAGAGAAAACAAATTCCCAACATGTCACAAATATCAGAAACATATAAGAGGGCTGATTGAAAAGTAATGAGACTGTCCCTGTTTCTCTGTCAGGGAGGCAGACATGGGAATGTTAGTGAACGACTTAAATCGATGTGTGTGAACCTGCAGTTGGACCACTGTATTCTTCTGCATTCTGCCACAGTGAGTGGAAGCACCTCATATATGTCATCATGGCGGATGAAGATGATGTTCCTATGAGAGTATGGCAGAGGATTAGGATTGAATTCTGCGTTAAGCTTTGGGAGAGCAGTAATGAAACTCATGGAATGTTATGGGAAGCACACAATGATGAAAAGATTAGCCATGCCTCTGTATTTCGGTGGTGGAGGCACTTTAAGGTTGGCAAAATGCAAGTGAATGATGAAGAGTATTTGGGGACGCCATCCACCATGGTTACGGATGTCAACATTGCCAAGGCTATCAAACTGTTGCAAGATGACAGAAAGCTCATTTTATGTGAACTTTTAATGTGAAGGATGCTACTTTGAAAAAGAAAAATGTTCCAAGCCTGAGGAGTCCTCCTATTTTGAACAAAAAAAAAGCAGCTTCATTACTTTTCAGTCAGCTCTTTTTTATGTGTGTATGTATACATATATATAGTAACCAGAAGGGGGCGCCAGAGACACCAAATCTCAGACTCAATAACACCCAGGCACATTTCCAACTCAAATAAAGGGTTTTATTGAGCCCCAACTCCTCCTCCACAGGAATAACAACAAAACAACACCAAGCACAATCCTCCTTCCTCCTCCTCAAGTCTGACTCCATTCATGTGAGGCAGTGGGCTCTCTTTTATGCTCAACCCGGGAATTGCTTCCAGTCTTTTGCCCCAGTCTTTCGAGTCCCAGCCCTCTGGAGCACATCCAGAGCAAACTCATGTTCCTCCTGGTCCTTCCTTTAGGGCCTCCTGGTTGTCATCCCAGCCAGGATGCCTGTCTTTCTTCCTGGACACTCACAAAATATAAACTGCTCAAAAAATTTAAAGGAACACTTCTTAATCAGAGTACAGCATCAAGTCAATGAAACGTCTGGGCTACTGAAGTTGCAGAGTCAGTGAAGTAGCAGAGGGGGTTGTTAATCAGTTTCAGCTGCATTAGTGTTAATGAAATTAAAAACAGGTGCACTAGAGGGGCAGCAATGAGACGACCCCCAAAACAGGAATGGTGTAACAGGTGGAGGCCACTGACATTTTTCCCTCCTCATCTGTTTTTTCGCTAGTTTTGAATTTGGCTACGGTCAGTGTCACTATTGGTGGCATGAGTTGATATTTGGACCCTACAGAAGTTGCACAGATAGTCCAAGTTCTCCAGGATGGCACATCAATACTTGCCATTGCCAGGTTTGCTGTGTCTCCCAGCACAGTCTCAAGGGCATGGAGGAAATTCCAGGAGAAAGGCAATTACTCTAGGATAGCTGGACAGGGCCATAGAAGGTTCTTAATTCATCAGCAGGACCGGTATCTGCTACTTTGGGCAAGGAGGAACAGGATGAGCACTACCAGAACCCTACAAGATGACTTCCAGCAGGCCACTTGTGTGGCTATCTCAGACCAAACAATCAGAAACAGACTTCATGAGGGTGGCCTGAGGGCCCGACGTCCTCTAGTGGTCCCTGTGCTCACTGCCCAACACCGTGGAGCTCAATTGGCATTTGCATTACAATACCAGAATTGGCAGGTCCACCACTGGTACCCTGTGCTTTTCACAGATGAGAGGAGGTTCACCCTGAGCACATGTGACAGACGTGAAAGGGTCTGGAGAAGCCATGGAGAACATTATGTTGCCTGTAACATCATTCGGTATGACCGGTTTGATGGTGGGTCAATGATGGTCTGGGATGGCATATCCATGGGGGGACGCATAGACCTCTACATACTAGACAACGGCACCTTGGCTGCCATTAGGTATCGGGATGAAATCCTTGGACTCATTGTCAGACCCTATGCTGGTGCAATGGGTTCTGGGTTCCTCCTGGTGCACGACAATACCCGGCCTCATGTGGCGAGAGTATGCAGGCAGTTCCTGGAGGATGAAGGAATTGATACCATTGACTGGCCCCCACACTCGCCTGACCTAAATCCAATAGAACACTTCTGGGACATTATGTTTAGGTCCATCTGACACTGCCAGGTTGCATATATATATATATATATATATATATATATATATATATATATATATATATATATATATATGGATCATTTCCTATATTTGTTCACAAGGTATACCAAAACGTCTGACCCTTGGGGTACCGTTAAGTTTTTTTTTTTCTTTTTTTACTACAGTTTAAATGACAGCACCACCTAGTGGCTCAAAGCAAGTGAAACTTGAGAACAGCTTCAAATCTCTTACCTGTGCAATGCCAGGAGCTGCTTCTAGCAATACATAAAGTGAGGCTGCAAAGGAAGTAGGCTAGGATATTTGAGGTACTGCAGCAGGCCAAGCTCTGGGCCACACTGTAAGGCATCAGCTAGGAGAAGCAGCCTAAATATTTATTTAACATTTAAATTATATAATATCATTTATAATGAGCACAATAATAAAGAATTTTACAAAATAGTAAACTGTTATGATTGGCACACTTTTTTATTTTTCTATGCAAATTTGATAAATATTTTTGCTTTTCTTTATATGACAGCTAGCCAGAGTATGTGGCGATCCTGGGAATACATAAATGGGGGAAATGGTCCTTTGGAAATTCAGCATGGCTAAACACAACCCAGAATGAGACAAAACAAGACACCCTTAGACTAAAGCTGTAATCCTGTGAGACAATATCAGATTAAATGAGAAGGAAATGCTTTACATACCTTCTGCTTTGGCCGCTCCAAAACCTTGTGTGTGCTGATGCCGATATCCTCATTCTAGTGAAGTTGTGCTGCAGGTGGGAATTATTGTTTTTTGAGTCACCCCTCTCCCATTATATCCCCTCTTTCTGATACTACATATAGCATGCTATTTAATTTGGACCAATGACAAGACACATGCAAAATTTTGTTCAGCCGTTTTTGTGTGATAGCGAACAAATAAATAGATAATCAAACAGACATCTAAACGTAAATGGCTTAAGATTTCATTTATACAGATAAAGGTTTTAGAGGTTGCAATTCTGTTGTTGCTTCCATTCTAGAATATTTATAATTATTTTGGATGTCATTTAGAATTCTGCTGTGCTGCCATTTTGTGGAAGTTTTGTGACGGTGCTCCTAGGTAAAGGGTTTGGGTTTCACTTCCGGGATCAAAGGTATAAAATTCTAACAAGACACTTCTTTCCAATTCGAATGTGTGGATGCATTAAAGAATTATCTGTATATTTTAGATTCAAGTTTCTTTTGTTTTTTGACTCTTTTTCTGATCTTGACTTTTTGTTTAACAGATGAGATTTGTTAAAAGATCAAATGCATTTTCTTGTTTGATTTTTGCTTGTTTCTACTCCTGGTCATTTCTATTACATTTTTTCGAAGGTTTACTCTCACAGTAAGTCATGAAAGTAACCAAACATTACAAAAGGGTTAAGTAAAAAAATTTGGAATCATGTATCTCATTGTCAAGTATGATAGACTTAATCCAATTCAGGGTCACAATCAGGAGTGAGGAGTCCTGGACCTTGTGCCAGCTTGTTACAGTCTCTTAGATACATGGGGCCAATTTAGAAGTGTCTTTGGGAATGTAGGTGGTGTTGTGTAAGGGTATCAAAATCATGGCGAGTAGGAGTGAAGCCTCCTAAAAGTCACACAAAGCAGGCCTAGGAGCTTCACCGGCCTGCCCAGATAAGGCTACACCTCAAGTAGCCACCCCTCAACTAAACAGCAGGTTTGGCCTAAAGGTCCCTAAAATGGAAAACTGGCTTTGACAATTCAAACTGCAATGAAAGTCCTAAAATATATGAAAATGTCAATCAAGGGAGAAGAAAGCCATATTTAGACAACCCATAGGAAGATTCTTTATAAATATAGAAATGTATTTAAAGTTCAAAAATATTGCAAAAGACAAAACAAGGGTTATAAAAGGGTACTCCTAAAACGCAATCCAAGGCTAGCAAATCCAAGTTCATAATTCAATCAGCAGAAACCAACTATAGCGCAAAAAAATCCAGAAAGCTCAAATGAAAAGCTTTACTTTAGAATATTCCAACACAAACTCAATGATCTGCTGCAGGGTCTTAATTTCTGACTGCATTATAAAGGCAGAGAGAGGACCCAGCAATAGCAATGTCATGGTGGCCCTGTCCCCCGAGGTTCCACCTACAACATACAAGGAAAGGTAGTGTTATATTTTAGCCAAGGTTCCTCCCCTGGCTGGGGTGCAAATGTCTTTTGTCTTGTGCTATTCAGAACTGATTTTTGTGCCACAGACCATTTTTGTTCAAACAAATCTTTTATTTATAAAGATTCTTTGTTGCCCTTTATGTTTCTAGCTGGGGTTTGATGGTAATCCTCACCAATTGGACATTATGGAGGTAAAAGCCTTTAGTATGTAAGCACTGGTAAAACATGCAAACTACATCCAGGAATCAACTGACTCATTTTTCAACTCTGCTTTATCGCTGTAAACAGCATCCCAGCCAAACTGTGTGAATGTTTAGCCATCTGAAGCAAACTGCACATAGTTTAATCTAAGAGGATTATTGTGTATTTAATAATCAGATTGAGTTCAGCACACAGAATGTAAGACATGATCATGCCTGTCTCACAGGAACTGGAGGGCTCTCTCTGCTTTCCCTCTGGTTTGCATCATTTGCTTTGTTTCAAAGCCCAGCCTGTGCCTTGCCAGGTAACAGTGGTCAAGTACGTCTGAAACTGGATACCCATGTTGGTTTTAGCACCTGGAAAATTCACCGTGTTACCAAGGAATCTTCTGTCACTCATTTACTTACACTCAAAGGTTTATTTTTTGCAAATCAGTTTGTTGGGCATGAAAATTGGACCTCATGTGAATATTTAGAGACAGATCTTTAATTTTATGTACAGTGCTTTCAGAAAGAACTCAGACCCCTTCCCTTTTGTTATGTTGCAGCCATGTGCTAAAATCATTTGATTTCCTTATTAAGCAACACTTCAGGCCTTTAATTAAAGTAAAAAAAACAAAATATCACATTGACGCAAGTATTCTGTCCCTTTACTCTGTGTTTAGTTGAAGCACCTTTGGCAGGTATAAGGCTTGGAGTCTTCTTGGGTCTGACATGATGAGCTTTGCACATCTAGATTAAGAGATTATCTGACCATTCTTCTTGGCAGGTCTGCTTATGCTCTCTCAAGTTGGATGGAGATCATCAGTGGACAGTGTGAACAGACAAACACAAGAACAATTGTGCAGTGTTGGGGATTCCACCCTGTATTATACAATAGCAAGTTTTCAGCAAAAGAATGAGTATCCACAATAGACTGAGTCAAGACTGACTGACTAACAGAAGGAATGCTTGGGTTTTATAGGTGGAGGACAGGAAGGGGTGGGATCTCAGGCAGAAATGGGGATTGTAGGTGGCATGATGAGTCAACAGAAGTGGGTGGAGTTTTCACTGCTTCTTCTTTCTGGTGGTCTGTGGAAGAGGGAAAAAGGTATTAGACGAATCATCAACCCCTGTCTCTGTACTTTATTCCCAGTTAAGCCATTAGACTGCCTACCATATTTCCAGCTCTCTCCTGAGATGTTCAAAGGTATGGGTTCAAGTCTGGGCTCTGGCTGGGCCACTTGAAAACACTGACTCTAAATCACTTATGCATTTTTATTAATTGGTGCTTAGAGGTCATTGTCCTATTGGAAGGTGAACTTTCTGCCCAATCGGAGGTCCAGAGTGCTCCAAAGCAGATTTTCATTAAGGATGCCCCAGTACTTATCTATGTTCAGCTTTCCCTCAACCCCATCTAGTCTTCCAGTTCATGCCACTGAAAAACAAGCCCACAGCAATTTGCTGCCACCACCACAATTCACCATTGGATTAGTACTGTGCAGGTGACAAACGGTGTCTGGTTTCCTTCAGAAGTGACGCTTAAAATTGAGCCCAATGAGTTCAATCTTAACTTAATCAGACCAGATAATCTTGTTTCTTATAGTCTGAGAGTACTTTAGTTTAGTTTGTACAAACTCCAAGAAGACTTTCATGTGCCTTCTGGCCATTCTGCCATAAGGCCCAGTTTAGCAGAGTGTTGCAGAGGACGGTTTTTCTTCTGTAAATTTCTTCCATCTCCTCACAGGTTCTCTGCAGTTCAGCCATAGTGACCATGGGATTCTTGGTCACCTCTCTTACCATGACCTTTCCCCTCCAGTTGCCCAGTTTGGCCAGACTCCTAGCTCTAGAAAGAGTCATGGTTGCTCCAGACTTCTTCCATTTAAGAATTATGGAGGACACTTTTCTTTGATATAATCCTGTCTGTAAGCTCTTTTGGCAATTCCATCAGCTTCATAGCTTGCTTTGAGCTCTGATGCACTTTCTCACCCGTGGGGACCTTGGATAAGTGTGTGCCTTTTCTAATTATGTCCATTAAACTGAGTTAACAGCAGGTGGACTCCAAACAAGGTGTAGAAACATCTCAGCAATGACCAGTAGAATGGGATACATCTGAGCCAAATATCAAGTATCATAGAAAAGGGTCTGAATACTTGTGTCAATGTGATACTTCTGTTTTTATTATTAATGAATTAATTTGCAAATATTCCTAAAATCCTATTTTAGCTCTGACATTCTTAAGTATTGAGTGGGGAAAAATGAATTCTAATAATGTTAGCATAAGGCTGCAACATAACAAATTTGGAAAAAAGTGAAGTGGTCTGGATACCTTCTGAAGGCACTATATGGTAAAACAAAATGTGAGAAAGGAGTTAGCAGGCTGCAGTTTCCATAGAATGATCTGTTTAATGTGGAGGAAAAAATGATGAACAAAGAACCAAAATTGAGCTTTATACTCTTGCTGTAATTGTTGCTCCTAAGGTTATGATGTTCTTGGCTCTTTCTTTGGTGGTCCTCCTTTTCTGAAGCTGGTCCCAAAATGAACACTGACTCCTGGTGATGGTGTTTATTATATTGCGAGCCAGGAGGAAGCGACAGATGTGACAACACTGGCCTTCAGGCATGTCCTCCTCCATTGTATTGATGAAACTGAGATAGCTGTTATAGACTGTGCATCAACCAGATCCTTTCCCATTGTTGATTCCTGACAGGAGCCTTACACTGGCATGTTTGACAAATTAAACTGTCCCACATGCTGAAACCTTGGAAATTCATCCATTAATAAAAGGAGAAAATATAAAGGGCAATTAAACTCCCAAGTTGCATTAGGTCTTCAAGTGAGAAGTCAAGTAAAATGACATCTTTTATTAACTAACTAAAAAGATTACAATATGCAAGCTTTTGAGACAACTCAGGCCCCTTCTTCTTATTGAGACAAAAATATACAATAATGTGCAAGTTCTGCTATTTCCAAATAATAAAATAAAAAAAGAGAAAAAACTAAATAACATCTTTACAAAATGAAGATGCACAAATAACACAAAGTTCCAAATCTCAGTTTTTCACAACAAAGCTTTTGAATCTAATACCTACAGTAGGTAACAGTGCAAACTACTTACAGTGACAAGACATACTGTACACTGACAGTATAATACTGCATATTCACTTTGTGGTGTAGTGGGTCCGCGGCTTCAAAAAAAAAAAAAAAAGAGGCCAGTTTCAAATCCATAAAGCTGTGTCACTCTCCATGGGCACAATTGCACGACCGCGGGGAGTTAATGAGGTAGTTGGAGCGAGTCGTATCTGCACGTGCGGGTCCAATTGTTCTCAATTGCTCTCTCTTCCTGCGGCGTGTGATTAAGGCCCACGGAGACAGGAGTGTATATATACGGGTCAGCACAAAAAAAGAAGGGGGAAATCAAAGAAAAGGAGAAAAGAAAAGAGATTAAAAGACATAAAAGGCAGGCTTGGGAATGATGATCTGACAACCTGGAGGGAGGAAGCAGTGCAAGCTAGGGCCCCATGAAAGAGCGTTAGCTGTGGTGCTCTAGGGGCCCCACTGAACATTCGGGTGGAGTGTGGCGAGCAAGGCAGGTGCTCTCCCTAGGCTTCCAACATGTGACAACGTGAGAGCGAAGAAAGAAGGGAGGAGAGCCGACCCTGGACAGTCTGGCTGTGATGCCTGGAGGCTGTCAAGATGGAGGTCGGCCGAAATGAGCTCATGCCTGCTGAGTCTCTGCCAGCTACGCGAGCAATGGGTGAGCCAGGAGAATGAGGAGGTGGGCTGAGATCAGGAGGATCTTTTTTTATTTTTTTATTGATTTTTTTTATCCTTACTTTTCACAATGATTTTTATGGATTTATATATGTACTGTTTTTAGAACACTGTACCATTGGCACTTTTGATTTTACTTTTGTTTTGACTGTTTTTTAATAAAAGCACTTGAGAACTTTTTCCACCATCCTCTGGCCTCATCAATAAATTATCCTCATATGTCAGCTTATCTCGGTCATACCTATCGATGGTGTGGGTTCAGCAGACTCCCATGTGGGAAGAGGGAGTCTGTAGGGGACTGGCATCGTCACACATTTGCCCTCCAAATAGCACAGCTGATAGAAAATAATATTAGAACAAGGCAGCTTTTGCACGTACAAGAAGTCTCACTTTACCATGACTGTCTGTGCATGTTTGGTTAAAACGTGCTTGTTCTTCACTCAGTGAAGTGATGGTTAAGCTTCAGCAGGAGCTGGCTCTCAAGGGTCTTGCAGTGAAGCTGTGTCTGTTTAGCAGTGAACAGGAGCCCCACATGACTAAAAAGTCTCTCACAGGCTGCAGACGCAGGAAGTTTGTGTGTGGTCATGTGACTGCATGGCTATGTCTGATTGGTGAAACGGAGTCATGTGATTATTCTAATTGGTGAAACGTAGTCATATGTTTATTGTTGCTACGTCTGATTGGTGGAACAGTCATGCAGTAGATCCACTGGTGATTTCACTCTGGCAAAAATATAGTACAATGTGTAAATGGAAAAAAGTAACGAGTTGAGTGTTGCCCAATGTAGCGGAGTAAGAGTAGCGTTTCTTCTTCGCAAATGTACTCAAGTAAAAGAAAAAAGTATGGTGCAATAAAACTACTCTTAGAAGTACAATTTTTAAAAAAAGTTATTGAAGTAAATGTAATGGAGTAAATGTAACTCGTTACTACCCACCTCTGGGCACCAACCCTTGACAAGGAACACCAGATACATCCACATGTGGCTATTTAAGAAAGTGGGTCTCTGATGGGTGCACAATGGGTGCCCTGAAGATTTCGCTGGGGAAGAACACCTGCATCAAAACACAGTGTGGGTTGTGCCATCCTTCACATCTTCTCCAACTCTGTGATTTTCTATGCTGTGATGTGCTGGGCTGGTAACGTCATTTCAAGAGGGGCCTACCGAATCAACAAGGTAACTAATTGGGCAGGCTCAGCTATGGGACACACTTTGGACTCCCAGTACATAGCAGAGGAGGAGGGAAGAATTAAAACAAAACTGGATGCCATTATGAACAATACTGCACATCCTCTTTCTGACACACTAACAATGAGTACTTTCAGCCATTGAATCATTCAGCAGAAATGTGTTAAGAAACAGTTTGCATAACACCTCACTGGGACTGCTATTTTTATCTTTAGCTAAGTCTGAAGTTTTCTTCCATCTATCTATCTATCTATCTATCTATCTATCTATCTATCTATCTATCTATCTATCTATCTATCTATCTATCTATCTATTTGCATTCCATGATGCACTGTTCCTTTATTGTCTATCTTCTAGTATGACAATATTCCTGTATAGAAAGCACACACACGGTCATTGAAATGTTAAGCAGATATCCAGCTCTTCATTTACTGAAGCTATTTATCTAATTCAGTGTCTACAGGGGGCTGGAGCAAACGTCAGGAAGAAGCTGTGGACAGGGAGGCATTCCATCACAGGACACACACACTCAACATCCACACACAAGCACTCACACAGGGCCATTTCAGAGTCACCAATTAACTTACCTTGCATGTGTTTAGAGGAGCAACTGCAGGATCTTGAGAAAAAACACACCTGCCAAGGACCAGCCACTGAGCTGCTCTTAATCAATTAAACGAGAATTATATCAAAGATTGATGAAGATGGAGTGGTCAATACTGCTACCTGCCAGTTTGATTGTTGTTGGTGTAGAATTTGCACCTTCTCCCCATGTCTTCATATGATTTTAAGCCACATCATTAAGGAAATGTGTGTGTTGGGGTATTAGGTGTCTCTTAGCTGGATGAGTGGGCTCTGCAATGGGCTGGTGTCCAATCTAGGGATGTTTTTGCTTGTGCCAGATGCTGCCATGATAGGCTTTGAATCCTTATGACGCTGAACTTGATTAAAAGGGTTTGAGAATAAGATGCTGTTTAATATAAATTCAATTCAGATTTAAATAGCATGTTAATCTATTCCTCACACAAATTAAGTAAGATTAAATAAGAGTATGAATTTATGACTGTGACTTTCAGATGGCAGTTAATTTTTTTATAACTTTTTTAATATACAATACTAAATGAAAGTGTTACTAGTAAATTAAAAGTGCAGCTTTTGGAAATTTTAAAATGTCTCATTATCTGAAGAATAGAGAGAGAGCGAGAGAGAGCGAGAGAGAGAGAGAGAGAGTGGTTGGGAGTATGAGCCAATTACAACACATTGTGAACAACAGCTGAACAAAAATCAATATTGCCACCCAGAGGCTCTTGAGGAAACTGCAGTTGCCAGGATTTCTTTTTATTATTTTAATCTTAGTAGACAGTGACAGGGCTGGGTGGGATTCCCTAGATGTGTGGAGATGGCATATTCTCCACACGATTGTCAGCCTTTAGCTATTAATATAGAATTAGACTCTGTTAATCCATATGGTGATTTGGCAAAGTGGTCAACCCAGTACATGGGAGTGAGACAAGACACTCCTTCTTTTTCTTCTTTTGGCTGCTCCATTAGGTACATTTAAAGGAATTGTTGCTGGTTCTATAGATACAGGCTCAGTCTCTGCTGTGCCATTTGAGAAGCATGTAGGTTTCCTTTGAGGACTACAGTTTCCTCCCACATCCTAAAGACATGTGTGTTAGAAGAATGAAAGACCATGCTGTGTTTGACGATGGTCTATCAACAGGTGCTTCTTGACTTGCACCTAGTGATGCTGGGATTGATGATGGCCTATCAACTGGTGCTTCTTGACTTGCACCTAGTGATGCTGGGATTGATGATGGCCTATCAACAGGTGCTTCTTGACTTTCACCTAGTGATGCTGAGATAGATGATGGTCTATCAACTGGTGCTTCTTGACTTGCACCTAGTGATGCTGGGATTAATGATGGTCTATCAACAGGTGCCTCTTGACTTGCACCTAGTGATGCTGGGATAGGCCCAAGACCTCCAAAAACTTGTTGTGGAACACAAGGGTTCAAACACTGGATGGGTGGATGGATAACAGCCATTGTATATGACTGCAGAGCAGGGTTACCCAACTCAGATCCTGGAGGGCTGCAGTGGCTATAGGTTTTCATTCAAGCCATTTTCTTAATTAGTGACCAGTCTTCATTGATAATTAACTACATTTAATTGATTTGCTGTTTAGGACTCAGACCCTTTAAATCATGGCTGATCTGTATCAGTCCTGGAGGGCCGCAGTGGCTGAAGGTTTTTATTCTACCCATTTGCCTTATGAGAATTCATTTATTGTTGATGGGACACTTACTGCTCAAGTGACATTTTTCTTCTTTATTTTACTTGTCTCATTTGTTAAGATTTTTGAACCTTTAATTGCTTATTTTACACTTAGACAGCTGCATTCTCTGTTTGTATGTGTTCCTTATTAGCAATAAGATGCAAATGGCAAAGGAACCAGCAGTTCTCCGTCTAACTTGTTACCATTTACACTCGCGTGCTTTCACGGTGCACTATTTGGTTTAATAAAGTGCTCGGAAGGAAACTGAAGAGAAAGTGAGGAACTGAAAATGACTTGTCCGTTTGAGGCTTCAAATCACTTAGAAAGGAAAAAATAAATCTACAATGTAAGAATGAGCTGACATTGCAGAATTAAAATACTAACAAGTCATGAAATTAAATAAGATCTCTTATTGGCAAGGATTGTTCTCTAATGAAACAACTGAGTTGGAACAAAAACCTAAGGCCATTGCAGCCCTCCAGGACTGACACTGATCACCCAAAACAAAGAAGTGCGACATTTGATCCAGGAACTGACAACTGCATCCATCCATCCATCCATCCTCTTCCGCTTATCCGAGATCGGGTCGCGGGGGCAGCAGCTTGAGCAGAGATGACCAGACTTCCCTCTCCCCAGCCACTCCTTCTAGCTCTTCAGGGGGAATCCCGAGGCGTTCCCAGGCCAGCTGAGAGACATAGTCCCTCCAGCATGTCCTGGGTCTTCCCCGGGGCCTCCCCCAGTTAAACGTGCCCGGAACACCTCACCAGGGAGGCGTCCAGGAGGCATCCTGATCATCCAGTAGCTCTACTCTGAGCTCCTCCCGGATGACTGAGCTTCTCACCCTATCTTTAAGGGAAAGCCCAGACACCCTGCGGAGGAAAACTCATTTCAGCCACTTGTACTCGCGATCTCCTTCTTTCGGTCACTACCCATAGCTCATTACCATAGGTGAAGGTAGGAACGTAGATCGACTGGTAAATTGAGGGCTTTGCCTTACGGCTCAGCTCCTTTTTCACCACGACAGACCGATGCAGAACCCGCATCACTGCGGATGCCGCACCAATCCGCCTGTCAATCTCATGCTCCATTCTTCCCTCACTCGTGAACAAGATACCGAGATACTTGAACTCCTCCACTTGGGGCAGGATCTCGCTCTCAACCCTAAGAGGGTACTCCACCCTTTTCCGGCTGAGGACCATGGTCTTGGATTTGGAGGTGTTGATTCCCATCCCAGCCGCTTCACACTCAGCTGCGAATCGATCCAGAGAGAGCTGAGGATCATGGACTGATGAAGCAAACAGGACAACTTCATCTGCAAAAGCAGTGACCCAATCTTGAGTCCACCAAACTGGACCCCCTCAACGCCCTGGCTGTGCCTAGAAATTCTGCCCATAAAAGTTATGAACAGAATCGATGACAAAGGGCAGCCCTGGTGGAGTCCGACTGTCACTGGAAACGGGTTTGACTTACTGCCGGCAATGCGGACCAAGCACTGACACCGATCGTACAGGGACCGAACAGCTCTTATCAGGGGGTCCGGTAATCCATACTCCCGGAGCACCCCCCACAGGATTCCCCGAGGGACACGGTCAAACACCTTTTCCAAGTCCAGAAAACACATGTGGACTGGTTGGGCAAACTCCCATGCACCCTCCAGGATTCTGCTAAGGGTGTAGAGCTGGTCCACTGTTCCACGACCAGGACAAAAACCCCACTGTTCCTTCTAAATCCTAGGTTCGACTATCTGACGGACCCTCCTCTCCAGGACCCCCGAATAGACTTTTCCAGGGAGGCTGAGGAGTGTGATCCCTCTGTAAAAGAGGGGGACCACCACTCCGGTCTGCCAATCCAGAGGCTCTGTCCCCGATGTCCATGCGATGTTGCAGAGATGTGTCAACCAAGACAGTCCTACAACATCCAGAGCCTTAAGGAACTCCGGGCGTATCTCATCCACCCCTGGGGCCCTGCCACCAAGGAGTTTTTTGACCACCTCGGTGACCTCAGTCCCAGAGATGGGGGAGCCCACCTCCGAGTCCCCAGGCTTTGCTTCCTCATTGGAAGGCATGTAAGTGGGATTGAGGAGGTCTTCGAAGTACTCCCCCCACTGACTCACAATGTCCCAAGTCGAGGTCACCAGTGCACCATCCCCACCATATACAGTGTTGACACTGCACTGCTTCCCCCTCCTGAGATGCCGGACGGTGGACCAGAATCTCCTCGAAGCCACCCGAAAGTCGTTCTCCATGGCCTCCCCAAATTCCTCCCATGCCCAAGTTTTTGCCTCAGCAACCACCGAAGCCACATTCCGCTTGGCCTGCCGGTACCTATCAGCTGCCTCCAGAGTCCCACAGGACAAAAGGGTCCTGTAGGACTCCTTCTTCAGCTTGACAGCATCCCTCACCGCCGGTGTCCACCAACGGGTTTGGGGATTGCCGCCGCGACAGGCACCGATCACCTTATGGCCACAGCTCCAGTCAGCTGCCTCAACAATAGAGGCACGGAACATGGCCCATTCGGACTCAATGTCCCCCACCTCTCGGGACGTGGTCGAAGTTCTGCCGGAGCTGGGAGTTGAAGCTACTTCTGACAGGGGACTCTGCCAGACGTTCCCAGCAGACCCTCACAACACGTTTGGGCCTACCAGGCCTGACTGGCATCCTCCTCCACCATCGAAGCCTACTCACCACCAGGTGGTGATCAGTTGACAGCTCTGCCCGAGTGTCCAAGACATGTTGTCGCAAGTCCGACAACACGACCACAAAGTCAATCAACAAACTGAGGCCTAGGGTGTCCTGGTGCACATATGAACACCCCTATGCTTGAACATGGAGTTCGTTATGGACAATCCGTGACGAGCACAGAAGTCCAATAACAAAACACCACTTGGATTCAGATCGGGTGGGCCATTCCTCCCAATCACACCCTTCCAGGTCTCACTGTCATTGCCCACGTGAGCATTGAAGTCTCCCAGCAGAAAGAGGGTGCCCCCAGAAGGTATGCCCTCTAGCACCCCCTTCAGGGACTCTAAAAAGGGTGGGTACTCCAAACTGCTGTTCGGGGCATATGCACAAACAACAGTTAGGAGTCCCGTCCCTCCACCTGAAGGCAGAGGGAGGCTACCCTCTCGTCCACCGGGGTAAGCCCCAATGAACAGGCTCCAAGTCGGTGGGCAATAAGTATGCCCACACGCGCTCGGCGCCTCTCACTTGGGGCAACTCAAAAGTGGTAGAGAGTCCAGCCCTTCTCAAGGAGATTGGTTCCAGAGTCCAAGCTGTGCGTCAAGGTGAGCCCAATTATATCTAGCCAGAACCTTTCGACCTCGTGCACTAGCTCAGGCTCCTTCCCCTTCAGAGAGGTGACATTCCACGTCCCAAGAGCCACCACCCAACTCACACTGCACCCGACCTCCTTGGCCCCTTCCATAGGTGAGTAGGAATTGACAGCTGCAGGTGCAGATCAGGGGTCCTCAATCCCAGTCCTGGAGGGCTACAGGTTTTCCTCCCAACTAATTTCCTAATTAGCTGATAATAAAGCTTGGTATTTAACTATTGGGTTGTTAGTGCTTTCATTCATCCAAGAGAAATTTTAATTACCTTCTTTAATTTCCTTCTTTGAGGACATTATCCCAGTGTTTTGTGGACCACAACAGATTTAATTTCTCTCTCATTTCTTTCTAAACATTTTTTAAACTCTGATACTTCATGGTGCATATGCACAGGTTTAAAAGTAAGCACATTAGCTGGAGAGCTGCTGGTTTAGTGGTTATCTGCACTTCATTATCAATTAATGTCTGGCTGAGAAAACAAAAATTAAAACCTAAATTCAGCTGCTGAAAACTAAAATTTAAGAACTCTGGACTACAACAGGCAAGATCACTAAAATTAAGCCCAAAAAACGTATTGCTTTAGTCGTAATTAAAAGGGTTCTGATTAGGAAATTGGTTGAAGTGAAAACCTGCAGCCACTGCGGACCTCCAGGACTGTAACCGAGGACCTCTGATCGACAACGTAACTAAATTGTGTCTTTGAGGAATGAGAAAGCTAACAAGGCATACAGTTAAATACCAAATTTCATTATAGTATAGTCTCTGCAGCCCTCCAGGACTGTGACTGAGGACCCCTGATGTAGATTAGCACCAATACGGCGAAAAATTAAATCTCAGCAAGTGAAAAGTACTTATATCATGACATGATTATTGACTTGTCAAACATGTATATTTATGATTATTTGGCTTACTTTAAGAAATCTTGTCAAGTACATTTTGTTTACCCCATTGACAGATTTTTTTTGCTAAATAAAGGCAAAAGAGTTTTTTTTGTATAGTTTTTGTATGTGCATTTATTGCAGTGAAAGTCTGGAGACACGGCTGCTCAGAGGCGAAGGATGAAACGTTTGTGTTCTTTCAGAGTTCAGAGTTTCAGAGAACAATGCAGACTACACACAAAACGATCTCTTCTTTAAACTAACCATCGTTTTTTTCTTTTTAAAGTAACATTTATGTACTGTATATATATATACATAATACATAAAATGCAATGATTTATTTATTCCCAAAAATAGTTCTTAAAACAAGAGACCTAAAAGCCCAGGGCCTGTTTTATAGTCCTGGCACTTCTAAAGACAAGCAGAGCTCAGAGGTTTTTAATTTCTAAGGACACAGGGCCATCTTATTAACGTCATAGGCCCCCAGGCAAACTGGTGCAGTGGGGCCCCTGTTTTGATAGCAAAACAGAAATATTGTGGGCCCCTACGCTCCCCAGTGCCCACTGTGCCCATACAGTAAGACGGCGCTGTGACAGGAAGTAACCCCTGTTTTGTTTGTCATTTGGGTGGTTGTAATTATTTTCATTTTTTGGTGTATTTTTATTTTTAGTAACACACAGTTTTTCAAGTTTGGGCTACTTGCCCTTCTTCTAGGTGTTAAGATTTATCTTGAGGGCACCATTTTTCTGTCAGAAGATGTACACGGTGGTTCTTTTTCTTATATCCTGTAGCATGAATACTAACTAATAAGCATGTAGAAATAACATCTTTCAATGCTCAAAGCGCAAAAAGAGCTCAGCAGTTAACTGGAAATTTTTGTTTGAAACATTTACTCTCCTCCATGACTGTCACAACATAGTATTCCTGTTTTAATACAATCTACAGTATATATAGGGCGGCACGGTGGCGCGGTGGGTAGCGCTGATGCCTCGCAGTTAGGAGACCCGGGTTCGCTTACTGGGTCCTCCCTGCGTGGAGTTTGCATGTTCTCCACGTGTCTATGTGGGTTTCCTCCCACAGTCCAAACACATGCAGGTTAAGTGGATTGGCAATTCTAAATTGACCCTAGTGTGTGCTTGGTTTGTGTGTGTCCTGCGGTGGGTTGGCACCCTGCCCGGGATTGGTTCCTGCCTTGTGCCCTGTGTTGGTTGGGATTGGCTCCAGTAAACCCCTGTGACCCTGTAGTTAGGATTCAGTGGGTTGGAAAATGGATGGATATATATATATATATATATATATCGCTTTGCTTGCCAACCCCCCAGCCAGCCTCTTTGCGGTTCTGCCGCTCACGTATGGTGATGTGGGTGTACAATTTAAACAGATTTTCATGGGAATACATATACATATGCATCAATGCGAAGTATTATTGCCTGTGATTGAATTTTGTTTCTTTCTCTCTATTAAATAAAACAACTTTTTCAAATGTTTGGCTCTAAGATTAATCAATTGTCTTTGAAAAAGCTATTCTAATGGGAAACTGTTAACGTTATAATACAAATGGCATATCAAGATCTCCTTTGGTGTCTAATGTTATCCGCGGAAGATTTACTACATTACTTTTCTTGGATACATCCTTCTTTCTACATTCTTCAGGATGTTGTTGTTTTCATCTTCCACACAATCACCACCAACTGTTTCAGTTTAGTCTATTGATCCACATTTAACCAATTTGCTGTGTAACTGATCAACATTTTTGCTGTTAATTTGTTTGACTTCCTCATTTCTCGGTGCTAGTGTTGCCCGTGTACTTATTTTTTCTGTTGATAACCCTTCATAATGAAATTCTTGAATAAGATTTGGACATAATAAGTCTTCTTTTATTGGGAACTTAAAGTGAGGAAAACGTTAAAATGTATAAGAGCTGAGAGCACAGGAAGTGTGTCTGACAAAAGCAATTACATGAATGAGGGCCTGGTTGAAAATGTTTGAGAGGAGGACGGGACTTGAAACAATCTCAAGGCAAAAGTCTCATCTTGCAGGACTTGAAAAAAAATCTCTCTTTCAAAAAGTCTTGTCTCGTCAAAGGATTTTTTTATATAATATATATATATATATATATATATATATAGAGAGAGAGAGAGAGAGAGAGAGAGAGAGAGAGAGGTGCCTCATACTTTGAACTTCATTCATTTCAGGAGGCCGTTTGAACTCTGAATTGTTTGAGGTCTAAATAAATTTTCCCCGTTACAAATAATGGAAATTGCATGAATCCATTTCCAGAGGCTAAGCAATATCCATTTGAATAAACTTAAACAGCAAATACACATAGTTTAAGGTAAGAATAACACACTTAAATTACCTGAATAATACACTAAAAGATGAAAGCAATAAAATACATAAATACTGCCTAATAAAATGAAAATTGCATTTACTGTACCTTAGTGAGGAGTGGTGATGTCCTGTGTGGCTGGTGGAGAGCAAGAGAAAGGTAACTGTTTGGAGGGGGGGTCACCTTCCATGAACACACCAAATAACTGTACTTCGTGGTAAGTTCCTTTTCCCCTCAATCGTCAATAATATAACCTTCCTCTTTGGCTTCGCTGCTTCCACACTCTTCATGGATGCATGGATGCCATGGTTAATAGATATATACTGTATATATATATACTATTTCACAGTTCAAACGTAGAAGTATTGTTCAAACTCCAGACCAAATTCGTCTTGAATTTAACATTTGAACTCTGGAACATTAGAAGTTAGAATCATTCGAAGTACAAGGCACCACTGTATATGTGTGTGTCTGTGTTTGTATGTATACACACTGTAAAATCAGAAAGTATTCAGACCCCTGCACTTCCTGCACACATTATTCTGTTTAAATGGATAAATTTGCTATTTTTTCCTATCACTCTACACTCAATTTCCCATAATGACGAAGTGAAAACATGTTTTCAGAAACGTTTTCAGGTTTATTAATAATAATCAAAAACTGAAATCTCTCATTCATTTATATTTTCAGACCCTTTGTGGTGGCAATTCAATTTCTGGTCTCGTTCATCCTCTTGGCTATAACTTTCTTGGAGATGTTTCTAGAACTCGATTGGAGTCTACTTGTGGCAACTTGAATTGATTGGACATCATTAAGAAAGGCACACACCTGTATATCAAAGGTCAGCAATTCACTGGGCAAGTTGAGACAAAAACCAAGTCATGAAGTCCATGGAACTCTCTGTAGACCTGCAAGATCAAATTATGGTGAGGCATAGAGGGCAAGAGGCAAAAGAATTTGTTAAGCTTTTGGAAACAATAGACCTGATCCAAACCTAAAAAACAGCCCTGGACCATTATCCCTCCTCCACCAGTCCTTGCAGAAGACACTTTGCAGTCCAGCAGGCAGTGTTCTCCTGGCACCTGGCAAACCCAGATTCATCCATGAGACTACCAGATACTGACGCAGGACTCATCACCCCAGAGGACATGTTTCCACTGCTCTAGAGTCCAATGTCGAGGCCTGGAATTGCACATAGTGACTTTATGCTCAGCCATGGAAACCCATTTCATGAAGCTTGTGACGCACAGTTCTTATGCTGATGTTGTTTCCAAAATCAGTCTGGAATTCTGTCATGAGTGATGTCACAACAGATAAGCAATTTTTATGTGCTGCAGGACACAGTGCCACTGCCCTTCTGAGTGGTCTACCGCGTCACAACAGATAGGCAATTTTTATGTGCTGCAGGACACAGCGCCACTGCCCTTGTGAGTGGTCTACCGCTTTGTGGTTGTGCTGATTCAACTCCTCAACACTCCCACTTTCAATAACAGCACACAGTTGACCAGGGCAGATCTAGCAGAACAGAAACTTCACATACTTCCTTGTGGCAATGCTGGCATCCTCTGACAGTGCCTAATGGAAAGTTAAGAGCTCTTCATTACAACCCATTCTACTGTAAGTGTTTCTTAATTTAAATTGCATAACTATGCTGCATTTTATGCACCTGCTAACAGTGGCTATGTTATTTTACACCCTAGGCCAAGCTTATTAGTGCGCCAACCGACTGTTCAGTAGCTAACCCATGTGGCTGGGTTTTTACCCTCTTATGATCTGCGCTCTAATCAAATGTCTAATTCACTTTAATGGTGGCGCCAGCACTGACTGCTAACAATCAGTACGGTTGAAACACCTGAACTGAATAATTTGGCGGGGTGCCTGTCCGCATTACTTTTGGCCGTTTAGTGTAACAGACAATTTCTGGTCTGCCCTCTCATCCCCTGGAAAGATCAAGGAAGTGGTCAGTTTTCAAGCATTCTGGAATATCCTGAGGCGTTCCTGGGTGGATGATACTTTCTGATAACTGCCTTCACACTGCTGGCCAGTGCCTTGGTGTGGAACCTGAACTGTGTACTGCCTCTTCGAGGCCTAGATCTGCTGCACTGACATCCTGCCAGCAATCCTTCAACGATCTATCCATTCTGCTTTTTCAGTGCTTTGTTAGTGTCGTTACTTTGCTTACGTGACGGAGGTGCGTTTTCATCCTGCCTTAATCCACATTGCGTGCATCTCTTCTTTCCCACAGGTAAGCGGTCTCAGCGCACACCTGAGTTGGCTCCACCCCCTCATAACCAAACCCTGCCCCTCATTGGTGCTTCGGAGCTGATGAGCCAAGGCAGAGGCAGCGGTGGCGTGGACGCTCCCAGGAGGATTAACAGGTAAATGCAAATGTGGAGAAGACGGGGAAATGGTTGGGAAAAGCGTCGATTATGTGTTCCCTTTTCATTTCCAAGGCAGTCTAGACGATGATGGTTAAGCATTACTGGACATTAATTGCGGCTTCGGCGTCCATTACGGTACTTGTCTCACCGTCTTGTGGGTGGAAGCAAATATCGCGTCCCGCCGTCCAATCGACCGGATGTCCCTCAGATTTATCAGAAATGTATACTCTTACCAATGCCAGGGTCACGCTGACAGAACCTGTCCGTATGCCCGGAGCACAACTTAACTGTAGTTGTTAAGTAACGGCGCGAACCACCGAGTCGTTCCGTCTCTCATCAGTTGCTGCATGAAATCAACGGTTGCTCACCCATTCTGCCAGATCAGAAAGTTTAGCTAGCATCTGTTGTGTGTGAGAGAGGGAGAATGTATTCATTTGTTACCTCTGTATTCCTTAACTTTCTGTCCTGAACTGGTCCTAAATGTGTCGCTGTAATGAGGTGTACACGCGGACGCACGTGGTGTCGCTGTAAGAAAATGGATCGACTGAAAAAAATAATAAAACGCCTCGGGGTATTCACAAGCAAGAAAGCTAAAATGAAATGCGGAGGCCAGGCCGACATTGTTAACCGTTAACAATCCTTGTGGTTTGAATTGATCGATCCTATTGTGGGGTAGGAACAGCCATTTAATTCAAGAGGTTCATTTAACAATAAGGCTTACCCTGGGGGGGTTCTGACTCCAGCTTGAGATTTCCAGTAACTCTGCACCACTCCAGTATTATTAGGTGGTAGGTAGCTTTGGGTGACTGCAGGCTTTTAATTCACCTGCCTATATCTTTACTGTGCATGTCTGGTGTTTAATTCAGTTTTATTTTGTTACTTTATACTATTACTAGCATTTAAAAGTTTGGAATTACCCAGAAATACTGATGTTTTAACGTTTGTTTTCTTTGTGTACATGTAAATGGTTGCATCTGTTCTATATACCAGTATGTAAAATGTGGTCAGGTGTTATCCAGTCATAAAAATCAGCATTACTCTTCTTCTAAAGCTTTAATGTACGATTGCTATATTGAACCAGCCTCCTCCGCACTTGTCTGTTTTTATACTTCATTGCCCGCCACCACTTTCTCCCTTTGGTCCTCGTTTCACACAGCCCATCCACCTTCTCTTTGCTCTTCTCCTCCATCCATGATTCTTCTTCTCTCTTCTCATACTGCTTTAACCTTCTTTCCTGACTTTTCCTTGAGGTTTCCCCAACTCTAACTGCACCTCTCATTCTCTCAGCCTTTATATCCATGCATTCATGTCAACATCCTCATGTCTGCAGCATTCAGTTTCTTTTCATACATCTTTTTAGCTGCACAGGTTTCTAGTCCATACAACGATGCTGGCTTGACTATTGTTTTATACTCTTACACTAATTCTTTGGCCTCTATAACATTCCTGATTCCCTTTTCCAGTTTTCCCAAACTGATTGCATCCTATGCTTTATTTCTGAATCTATCTGTCCATCCCCTACTATTGTTGATTTCACATATTGGACCCTTTTCTTTCCCTGGAGGTGAACTTCTCTATTTTGTTCTTGTTCCTTAAATATTCTTTTCCCAACTAATCGTAAGACTTCTATCCTCCATAGCTCTTTGCCACCCCTTCATTTTCCTTTTTTGTGACAGTCTTAGACATGTCACACTGCACAATGTCATCTGCAAATAGCTTCTTGTACCAAGGGGGGCTGATCTGCTATCCCCCTAGCAATAACATCCATAAACAGACTAAAAAGAAACCGGTTTAATGATGATCCTTGAGGTAGCTCAACCTTAACTGCAAATCCTTCTGTTAAGTGACCTTAACATGCAGCAGGCAAACCCATTTTTATTATGAGAATACCAATAATGTATTTGTGACTACTAATCAGACCATCTCTCCATTCAGGCCTCTGCCTTTTTAATATCGCTTGATTTTAGTGTCCCATTTCATATGTCAAGGTGTTTGAAACTCTAGGGAGCAATGCATCCATCCATTTGTGCAACAACAATCCTGTTTAAATCCAGTGTGGAGTTGGAGCTGATCCTTGAAGCATTTAGTGCAAGGCAGTAAACAAAAACGGATGGGCTACCAGTCCATTGCAGGGGACAGGACGACTTTAGAACAATACAGAGCAGCATTGATATACCATAAAAGAGGAAAGTTTACACTTGTTAGCTAGTCATTCAGTCGGTTATTTTCCAAATTAGTGCAATAGAAGGTCATGTAGAACTGGAGGTTAACCGGGCTACATCAGGCACAAAGCAGGAAGCAACACTAAAAGAGGCATCAGGTCATTGTGGGGTTTACTCGCTCACATGCACATCTGGGGACGATTTAGGGGCTCCAGTCAACCTAAACTGTGCATCATTGGGAAGTGGAAGGAAAATTGGAGTACCCAGGGAAAACAATGGGGACACAGGGAAAATGTGCATACTCAGTAGAGAAAAACAAAATGCTGCAATGTGAACCCAGGACACTTGGACTGTGAGGCAGCATTGCTAACTATCCAACAAAAAGAAAGCTGAGGGAAACTATATTGCATAATATGCCTGTGCCATACAGTGAACACCTGTAAAAGGATTAAAGAGTACAATAATGTTGAGTATAATCACGTTACTAATAGACAGAAGTGTTCCCTAATTGTGCAGTTTTGCACATAATCTAAAGCACTCTATGACCGTGCCTGTACATTTAAAGAAAAACAATTAGCCAAACAGGCACATCTCCAAAACATGAAGTAGGCAGAAGGGCAAAGAAATTCCTGAAAAACCAGTTGATCCTTCTCTTGTAAAAGCCTTCAAACATTAGAGAGTTTATACTTTAGACAAGACAAAACTGGGCATGGAATTAAAGCTTATAACTTCACTTTCTCACCTGGCTCTACAATGAACCTGTTTGGCACTCAACATGTGGGGATTTGGAGAGCTGAAGAACTTTTTAATTTAATGAACGCTTAGGAATGTGTCCTCCTATGCTTCATCTTTAGGAAAACACACACACACACTCACTGACTGAGAACATTCCTAGGAACACCTGCTTATCTGTGCAGTCATCTGATTGGCCAATCACGTGGCAGCAGCACAATCCTTAAAATCATACAGATATACAGGTCGGGCGCTTCAGTTAATGTTCACATCAAGCAATAGAATGGGGGAAAAAAATACAATCTCCAGGATTTTGACTGTAGCATGATTGTTGATGCCAGAAGAGCTGGTTTGAGTATTTGTGCAACTGCTGATCGCCTGGGATTTCATGCACAACAGTCTCTAGGATTTACGCAGAATGGTGTAAGAAACAAAAAAAGTCCAGTGAGCAGCACTTGTGCAGTCAGGAAATACCTGGTTAATAAGAACGGGCAGAGGAGGACAGTCTGACTCATTTAAGCTGACAGAAAGGCTGTGGTAACTCAGACAACCACTCTGTACAGATGTAGTGGGCACAAAAGTATCTTGGGATGCACAACATGTCAAACCTTGAGGTGGATGGACTTCAACTGCAGACAACCATGTTGGGTTCCACTCCTGTCAGCCAAGAACAGAAAGCAGAGGCTGCGATGGGCGCAGTGGATAGCTGAAGAAAGGAAAAATGTAGCCTAGTCTGTCTGATGAATCTCGGTGTCTGCTGAGGCACACAGATGGTAAGGTCGGAATCTGGCACCAACGTCATGAACCCATGCACTCAACCTGCTGTGTGTGGTGGTGATGTCATGGTGTTAGGAATGTTTTCTTGGCACCCTTTGGACCTGTTAATACCAATCAATCATCGCTTGAATGCCACGGCCTATCTGAGTATTGTTGCTGACCAAGTGCATCCATTCATGGCCACAATGGACCCATTTTCTACTCGCTACTTCCTGCATGATAATGCAACATGTCACCGAGCAAAAGTCATCTCGGACTGGTTTTCGTGAACGTAATGAGCTCAGTGACTTTCCCAGTCATTAAATCTGATTTCAATAGAACACGTTTGGAATGTTGTAGAATGGGAGATTCAGAGCTTGAATGTGCAGCTGACAAACCTAAAGAAATTGTGTGATGCACTCACATCAGCATGGACCTGAATCTCAAAGGAATGATCTAATGGAATCCATGCCCTGAAGAACTGAGGCTCGTTTGAGAGCAAAAGGAGGCCCTACCCAGTACTAGTATAGTGACTCTAAGAACTGCCTTGGAGAATATATATAATTTTTTTAAAGAATGAACACATGAATTCCTAAAATAGATGTTGGCTTGAATGCTGTCATAAGAAGAGCACTGTGTGCAGGAAGCGTCCGTGTCCTAGATCAGGCTCTAATGGTTGCTGCCATACACATCAGGTGTGCTGCATTTTAGGCTTCACTCTGAGTATTGCATGGATAAGCCTGAGACAGTGCGGGTTGGCTTTTCACTCCCTTGTCACCACCGGCAGCCTCTTCAACCTTGAAACTGTCAATTGTCATGAACTGAGATGAGCCGGTCAAATGAGGACACACACATCCAGCAGGGGGTTGGTGTAAAAAGTGCTTGTATTACAAATCTAATTAGGAACAGAGTTCAAGAAGTGCACTAATCTATAAAAATAATGTCTGTGTGGAAGTTAAAATATCCAGGAAATAAATATTCCTTTAAAACAGGGTTTAAATCACAGGCAGGAATCTGTTCCATAGAACGCTCGCAAGCCCTTGTGCATCCTTCAAAAACTGATGTATCCTCTGCTTACCCCGTACAAGACCTTGCACTAGGTGAGACGTCCTTCTGATGGGTTCAGTCAACTCTAAATACCTGGCTTGGGTCCCCTTTTCCAGGCCTTCAGCAACCATGGGGCACCACTCTGAGCCGCACACGTCTTCCAATTATCAGTCCCACTTAATGGGCCGCTCCTACTCCCCAACATCGCTCAACAGGAGCGCCCCTTCTTCATCCGCAGGCTCCACTCGCTGAGCCTCGCTCCTGTCCTCCTGCCTCTAATCCCTCACACGCAGGCATCCTCCGATCTTGCCATCTCTGTCCTTCTTTATGTTAACCTCTATTCCTTTCTCTTCTTGTTTCTTTCTCTCTTTCTGTTCTGCTTTTTTTTCTTTTTATCCCCTTTTTCCCACTCTCTGTACAGGCTCTGGGTACAAATGTGTCCTCTGAATGAGGCTCCTGACTGATCCACTCACACTTGCACAGGAGGGAACGATCAGCCAAGCACAGCATTCCACCCTGCAGCAGTGCCGTCATGCGCACACCTGTACCCGTTCTGAGCCCACACACTCTCGGGATGCGATTATTTCTTTAAAAACCTGCACAATGCCATGGACCGCTTATCACAAAGCCAAAAAATAATAATAGGCAGAAAACTGAATACTGAAGTAGCACAGTAGTTTGCTGTGGAGTCTCACAGAGCCGATTGCTGCCTGTGTTTTTTGCTCCTTCCTTTCTCTTCTCCTCTTCTGAGTACCCTGATGATCCTCCCACATCCTCAAAGACATGCATGTTAGGTTCATTTGGCAATTTCCAGTTGACCATGTGCAAGTGGATCTTGTGATGGACTGGTGTTCCATCCAGGGATGGTTCCTGCCTTGCTCCTGGGAATGGCTTTGACCCTTGGCTACCCTGAATTGCATTACCTGGGTTTGAGAATGTTATGCTATGACACCGTTTAGGGTTTGGGTTTACAGTAGTAAACACTGACCGTCTGTTCCTGTGGAGTCGAGGCTGAATTTTAGAAGCATGGTGTTTATTACCAGCGTCCTCTAAGCCTTTATACATTGGTGGTTGCTTTCTTTTTTGTAAGTAACTGGAGACAGAAATGAAAGTCGGGCTAAAGAATTCCTCTGTATGACTCACAGCTCCCAGCCTTGGTGGAATAAGTGAGACTAATGATTTCCAAAAACACACAGTAAAGCAACTCACAAAATGAAGTTTGTTCCTGCTTTTCAGGGTGGAAGAGCGGTTGATTAAAAGCACAAAGCTGACGGCAGGGCAATGGCGGCCGGCTTGGAGCAGGGTGGATAAACGGCACAACGGCATTGCTGTCTCCACTTTAAAAATAGCTCCCATAAACAGCTCATGTGTTCCTGCCCTCTTGAGGGGATCTTTATTTCCACTTGTGTCCTGGAGGAAAAAGTCACGGGTGTGGCTTTTACCCAAATTTGAGACTTGTGTGGCGGCCTGAAAGCAGTGACAAGCACAAAAGAGGTAAGACGAGACAAGTTGAAACGAGACACTGGAATGTGTAGTTTGTGTTTTTCTTCCTGTGGCGTGTGGAATTCCCGGGGAAGACGTCACGATTTTGAAATCTGAGCTGTTAATGGGATAAAAGTCTGCCCAGCAAACGTTTTGGAAAAACTAAGTGGGCACTTGCATACAACATGGTGTCACGGGGGTTGCCGCTGTAGCTTTGCAGATGTAAGGGGAGTCGACGAGAAGGGTTTGGTTTTACAATGTGTGTAGAGTATCCGCATATTTCTGACATTCTGGTATTTCATTAAGTATTCCGGTGCTTTTACGCTTTATAAAGAAATGTATGAGACTCTAAGTTGGCTTGATATGCATGAGGATGCCATGTGAGGGGACTGGCATTCTATCACTTTATGCTATCAGAATAGTCATCAGCTCTCCCTGCCCACCGGAAGCCAACGGCGGAAAAACCAATGGATCAGAAATGTGCAGAAGTGCCGTTTCATTTCCTAAAGGAGTAAAAAATGTGCTACTGTGAAAGAATGTGTGTTCCTCCTTCTCCAGATGTGCTCGATTACACCACTCTTTGGATTATTAACCATCTCTTGTCTCTTTCTCTCTTTCATCCCAGGAAATCTACAAAACACAACTGCCATTTTAACCTAATGGCAGAAGTTCTGTGATAACAAGGAATCTACTGAACAAAAACCTTCAGGTGGAAGTCGCTTCTTAGGATCTTACCAAAGGAGTGCAAGGACAGAGTGCAAGGATGGCTTCATTAATATCGGAGAACTTTAAATTCATTGCGCTTTTCTTTAAAAGCAAAGATGTGATGATCTTTAATGGGCTGATAGCACTGGGGACGGTTGCAAGCCAGGAGGTGTACAGCGTCTTTGCCTTTAGTTGCCCGTGCTCGCCAGAGCGAAACTACCTCTATGGCCTGGCTGCCATCGGTGTGCCTGCGCTGGTGTTATTCCTTATTGGTGTCATGCTTAACAGGAATACCTGGAACATGGTCTCGGAATGTCGTCTACGAGCGTGTAAGAACTTCTCAGCTGCTGCTGCCTTTGCCCTCTTGGCCTCCATCGCAGGCAGGGCATTGGTAGCTCCTTTGACATGGTCGGTCATATCTCTTCTACGCGGAGAGCCCTACGTCTGTGCCCTGAGTGAGTTTGTCGATACCACATCTCTTAACAGTGTCTCCACAGGCCTAGATGCAAGCGTTCTTGCTCAGCTGCCATGTAAAGAGATCATTGGTGTGGATACAAAATTGAGAGAACAGGTTGTGAGGAGGCTCAAATATGAATCTCAGGTAATTTTATGTTCCCTACTGTAGATGTAACACTAATTGGTCACGCCACCATATGGCTGAAACTTTTCCTGGACTCAAAAGGACCAAATGTGTCCTTTGAGATTTCAAAGAAATGGTGGGTCACGGTGGCTAATGCAGCTCTCTTTGGATTTTGTGTATTTCCCTGGTCCATATGTGTTAGGTTAATTATTTGTGACTCGGAAACCAGAAGTGGCAGAGATAGGACTCCAATCCCTTGACCCTGTAATTATATAAGTGGCTGAACTGTCTCCCAAACCAAATTTTAAGCCAGTTATTTGGATTGTTGAGGGTGGATACTAATCTATATACAGTCATGTGAAAATCAAAGTACACCCTCTTTCAATTATAAAGTTTTATGTATCGCTGTGACCTGAAGGGGGTGCTCTAGCTCCCCAAACCTGACACAGACAGACACAAGACACAAGTCCAACACAAACACAAGATTTTATTATTGAAAACACTTCCCAGAATCGTTTCCCACAGTGCAATACAAAGTCCAAACACTTTCCACTATCTCCATCTCCTCCTTCCTCCTGCAAGCTTTGTCTTCTCCCTCTCGATTCGGGCTCCTGGAGCAGTGGAAGCTAGCTCCTTTTATGCTGTACCTGGGAGTACTTCCGGTTGCCCATTAGCATGGTGCAAAGGCACTTTAGGGTGAGGTGGGACTCCGATGAAGTAGGGCTCAGGAGTCTCACTGGTTGCACCCCTGGAACCCAACAGGACTGAACCACCAAACTCCAATTCTCAATGTGCCATGTGGGAATCTGTGGTGCCATAGTTACCTGGGGGCTGTCACCTAGTGACCCAGGAGCAATAATGCCCTGAACACACTTTCTCCCTTAGTCCTTCCATTAAGGAGGGGTGCTTGCTGGCAAAGGCATTAGGCATCTGGCACACGGGACATAACAAAAAATCATCAGGTCCATGGCAGGTTTTAAAATTAGGTCAATACTACCTCCGGTGAACAACACATTTTACACCATGGCATAATTTATTTAACAAAAACTAAGCCAAAATGTAGAAGCAGTGTGGGAAAAATTAATTCCTATGGAAGCAGTAAGTGTGCACTTAAGAAGGTGAGTATCAGCCAAGTGCTGCTAATCAATGCACTTGATTACTTGATCAACGGCAAGTGAGACCACCTCTATAAGAGCAGACATTTTGGAGGTTTGTTGGTCTGGAGCATTCAGGTGAGCGTTAACACAATGCCAAGGAGGAAAGCAATGATCTCAGAGAAGCAATTGTTACTGTCCATCAATCTGAGGAGATTTATAAGTCTGTCATTCTACAGTGAGAAAGATTATTCACATCTGGGAAACATTCAAGGCAGTTGGCAATCTTCCCAGGATTGGA
Organism: Polypterus senegalus; assembly: GCF_016835505.1. Classification (NCBI taxonomy): domain Eukaryota; kingdom Metazoa; phylum Chordata; class Cladistia; order Polypteriformes; family Polypteridae; genus Polypterus; species Polypterus senegalus. Next base: position 297,502,252 of record NC_053154.1, read on the forward strand.
CATCTCAGCAAAGGTCAGTCTGTGCAATGCCCAGAGAAACTGCAAAACAAAATCCCAAGAGCTACATCTCCGACTCCACAGGCCTCAGTTAGCATGTTAAATGTTAAAGTTCATGACGGTACAAGTTGAAAAAGACTGAACAAGTATGGCTTGTTGGGAAGGGTTTCCAGGAGAAAGCCTCTTCTCTTTAAAAAGAACATGGCAAGCATGGCTTAGGCTTGCAAATTTGCATCTGAACAAATCACAAGACTTCTGGAACAATGTCCTTTGGAAAGACGAGTACAATGTGGAGATGTCTGGCCATATCACACAGAGCCACATTTAGTGAAAACATAAACACTGCATATCAGCAAAAAACACCTCATACCGCTGTGAAGCATGGTGGTGGAAGGCTGATGATTTGGGCTTGTTTTGCAGCCACAGGATCTGGGCACATTGCAGTCATTGAGTTGACCGTGAACTCCGCTGTATACCAAAGTATTACAGAATCAAATGCAAGGCCATCTTTCCAACAGCTAAAGCTTGGCCAAAATTGGTTCATGCAACAGGACAATGATCGCAAATCAAGAACAGAATGGCTGAAAAAGAAAAGAATCAAGGAGGTGCAATGGCTCAGTCAAAGTCCAGACCTCCACCCGATTCAAATGCTGTGGCGGGACCTTAAGAGGGCTGTGCATAAACGAATAGCCACAAACCTCAATGAACTGAAGCAACGCTGTAAAGAAAGGTGGGCCACAATTCCTCCACAACAATGTGAGAGGCCGATAAAGTCAGACTGGAAACGATGACGTCAAGTTATTGCTGCTAAAGGTGCTTCTACAAGCTATTGAATCATGGGGTGTACATAGTTTTTCTCCATTTTGGCTTAATTTGTGTTAAATAAATAACGACACAGTGGAATCTGTTGTTTGTTGTTTTACACCAGAGGTTAAATGTAAATAATTTTAGAACCTGGTAAGTACCAGATTTTTTTTATTATAATTATAATACTTAAAACCATAGAACTGTAAGAGGGTGTACTTTCTTTTTCACATGAATGTAAATTTCCAGTATAAATTAAATTAATCTATGTGTTGGTTCCAGGGATTACTTTAATAAAGTGCTGATGTCAAATGAATTTAAATTAAATAAACATTAGTTAACCTAGCACTACACTGTAATGAGATCAGCGCCACCATCAAGAAGGCGAATGAACATCAATAGAATAGACTCGTCACTCAGATGCCAAACTAGAGTTGATGAAAGAATGGCATTACGTGACCAAAGCAAAAACTCAACTGGCCAATAAAGGTTTTGAACACCACAGCGGAAGCTATAAACTTCATTTTTTTCAATCATACACAACATTCATCGAAGTCTACAGACTGTATCCACCCAATACACAATTACAGGATGGAGCCTCGCTAAGACAAATGGCACATGTACTACACACACCGCAAAGAAAGGCCAATAGCAGTCTAAACTGCACAGAAGCGCTAGACCATGCAATGAAAATAATTATGGGATAATCCCTATCCTGTACATCTATGGAAAAATCTTGTACGTACAGATTTTCTTTTTCGTTTTTTTTTTTTTTAAATAAATAAACACTAGGGGGCTTTGCCCCCTGCTCTCTTCGCCAACCCCGCCCCCACCCTCTGCCTGCCCCACCAACCCCTGGCCTGCGCTACACGCCCGCCACTTTGTGTTTCTGCCTCTCACTTTATGAAGAAGGTGGTGTCCCCCCTCTTGAATGGTGATACAATGAGAAAGATAGTTGGGGTTTTTTTTTATCTTCTCTTTGCTCAATCAGCTGCTGGTTTGCTGCTGCTGCCATGCCGTGTGATCTACATCTCGCGCTGCGCACTTCTGTCGTATCACCTGCGTCCATATAATCTCTGTTCGCTTTTACCTTTTCATCAGGATCACATTGAATTTTGATTCCATGTTTGGAATTGCATCGTGACAACACAACATATAACTTGCCCGTGAGTAAATATCGTTTCTTTCTCTTTACAAGAAATGTGTTTGACAATAATATTCACACAAATGAGAAATGATTTCTCTCGCGGGATTTCACTTTCACCAAACAACAAATCTTTTTTTAATTTTCGTGGATACGCCTCTTCATTGGGTAGAAACACTACTTTTTTTTTTTTCCCGACGGCAACACGAATTAGACGATCTACAATTCTCTGAGTTAAAGTTTAAATCCGAACAATATATTAAATCTCTTTTTGCTGTTCCATCATTTCACCGAGTAATTTCCGTTTGTTTGCGATCTTTACTATCATTTTTGTGAGACTTTTGAATTTTTGTACTTCCAATATCTCTAACCTGCTTTGCATATGTACCGCGCCAACGTTTTTGAATTCTTTACGATGTTCTACTTTGTCATCTACTCTTTGTCTTTTATTTCCAGCCCCAGGTGTGGTTAAATCTCTTGGCACAACGCCTCGTCTCACGGGACGTGAAAGTATCTCTCTGAGAAAATCACGTCTTGTCTCCTTCCAACCTTCTAAGATTTTTTTTTATTTATTTTATTGATTTTTATTAAAATCAAATAATTACCCATACAGGCAAGTCAATTTTAGCAAAACTAGGTTCAAAACAAATCTACCCCCAACCCTGAGAGAGATAGCTAGGCCAACAGAGTAAGACTTTAAACTAGTAAAAATAAGAAATAAGTAAATTGATAAAAAAAAAGAGGGGAGAGAATCTGCTTCCTCAATTGAAATGCCTATTCTAAAATATTATTGATTAGGTCCTGCCAGGTTTTAAAAATGTTCTGCACAGATCCTCGAAGTGAGAATTAGATTTTTTTCCAATTTCAAATAGTATAAAACATCAGTTACCCACTGACTTACAAGAGAAGAGTTAAGATTCTTCCAGTTGAGCAAGATAAATCTACGTGACAATATTGTAGTGAAGGCAACTACAGTTTATTTGTCCTTCTCCACTTTAAGCCCCTCAGTGAGCCCACCAAACACAGCTGTTAATGGATTAGTGGTGATTGTGACACCAAGGCTGTCTGAAAGGTATTTAAAGATTTTGCTCCAGAATGATGTTAATTTGGTACCTGCCCAAAACATGTGGCCCAGTGAGGCTGGAGCTCGATTGCAATGTTCACAGGTTCGATCTTGCCCTGGAAACATTTTGGACAATTTTAAACAAGACAAATGTGCTCAAATATCTACAGTGCATCCGGAAAGTATTCACAGCGCATCACTTTTTCCACATTTTGTTATGTTACAGCATTATTCCAAAATGGATTAAATTCATTTTTTTCCTCGGAATTCTACACACAACACCCCATAATGACAACGTGAAAAAGTTTACTTGAGGTTTTTGCAAATTTATTAAAAATTAAAAAAACTGAGAAATCACATGTACATAAGTATTCACAGCCTCTGCTCAATACTTTGTCGATGCACCTTTGGCAGCAATTACAGCCTCAAGTCCTTTTGAATATGATGCCACAAGCTTGGCACACCTATCCTTGGCTAGTTTCACCCATTCCTCTTTGCAGCACCTCTCAAGCTCCATCAGATTGGATGGGAAGCGTCGGTGCACAGCCATTTTAAGATCTCTCCAGAGATGTTCAATCGGATTCAAGTCTGGGCTTTGGCTGGGCCACTCAAGGACATTTAACAGAGTTGTCCTGAAGCCACTCCTTTGATATCTTGGCTGTGTGCTTAGGGTCGTTGTCCTGCTGAAAGATGAACCGTCGCCCCAGTCTGAGGTCAAGAGTGCTCTGGAGCAGGTTTTCATCCAGGATGTCTCTGTACATTGCTGCAGTCATCTTTCCCTTTATCCTGACTAGTCTCCCAGTTCCTGCCGCTGAAAACATCCCCACAGCATGATGCTGCCACCACCATGCTTCACTGTAGGGATGGTATTGGCCTGGTGATGAGCGGTGCCTGGTTTCCTCCAAATGTGATGCCTGGCATTCACACCAAAGAGTTCAATTTTTGTCTCATCCTGCCAGAGAATTTTGTTTCTCATGGTCTGAGAGTCCTTCGGGTGCGTTTTGGTAAACTCCAGGCGGGCTGCCATGTGCCTTTTACTAAGGAGTGGCTTCCGTCTGGCCACTCTACCATACAGGCCTGATTGGTAGATTGCTGCAGAGATGGTTGTCTTTCTGGAAGGTTCTCCTCTCTCCACAGAGGACCTCTGGAGCTCTGACAGAGTGACCATCGGGTTCTTGGTCACCTCCCTGACTAAGGCCCTTCTCCCCCGATCGCTCAGTTTAGATGGCCGGCCAGCTCTAGGAAGAGTTCTGGTGGTTTCGAACTTCTTCCACTTTCGGATGATGGAGGCCACTGTGCTCATTGGGACTTTCAAATCAGCAGAAATTTTTCTGTAACTTTCCCCAGATTTGTGCCTCAAGACAATCCTGTCTCAGAGGTCTACAGACAATTCCTTTGACTTCATGCTTGGTTTGTGCTCTGACATGAACTGTCAACTGTGGGACCTTCTATAGACAGGTGTGTGCCTTTCCAAATCATGTCCAGTCAACTGAATTTACCACAGGCGGACTCCAATGAAGCTGCAGAAACATCTCAAGGATGATCAGGGGAAACAGGATGCACCTGAGCTCAATTTTGAGCTTCATGGCAAAGGCTGTGAATACTTATGTACATGTGCTTTCTCAATTTTTTTATTTTTAATAAATTTGCAAAAATCTCAAGTAAACTTTTTTCACATTGTCATCATGGGGTGTTGTGTGTAGAATTCGGAGGAAAAAATGAATTTAATCCATTTTGGAATAAGGCTGTAACATAACAAAATGTGGAAAAAGTGATGCGCTGTGAATACTTTCCAGATGCACTGTAATTTTAAGTTGAATAATTGTTTGCTGTGCACATATAGAGCTCGAGTGAATTCTGTACATGGCGACCTTCTATTCCATTTCTGAGATGCTGAGTGAGAGATTTTCTTTCACTGTGTGGTTCAGAGCTTCCGTAAAACTGAGGTCAACACAATATTGGAGCCTGCTCTATGCTAGCTGCTCATCTAAAGTAATAATCTCCATGCACACTTCCATTTAGTGATGTGGTGATAGAAAGCTCCTTCGTTTCAGAAGACTAACATAAGTAATTTGACGTGTGAGAGACAGTGACTCCATCCTCCGTATATGGGTAATTAACAGTTGTGTTGATATCGTATTTAAGTTAAATGTTTTCAAGGTTTCCATTTCGACCGCAGTAGTTTTCTGAACGATCCCACAAACCCTATTATGAAGTGTTTCTTAAATGCACTTTTCTTTTATTTTCGCTATTATTTTTGCATATATGGATCAAATCATTTTTCTAAATGGTGACTAAGCATGTTGTGATAAAGTCAAGAAATGTCAGCTTTACTTCCATGGCAGTCTCTTCTAAGTACAAAGTACCCCTGACCTGTACAGTCCAATTTAACATATACAAAAATACAGAACTCCAGGCATATCCCTTTTAACTAAAAGAATGCAAGTGCAACATGGAATGGTGATACAAATAAAAATAGCTATGCTTTATGATTGTAGCTCAATAATTTAAAACTAGTTCATCATGTCTTCAGCCAATGTCCAGTTGTTGGGTATGTCAGATTTGCTAACTGCAGTAGCTAATCACGTTGTCAGTTTAAATTACTGACAATCTCTGCCCAAGTTGCATTTGTCAACTGAGTACTGACGTTCTAGAGCAGTCATGCTTGCCCCCTTTTCTTGTTTTCCACTAGCAGTGCTACCTATCTAAGACGGGTTGAAACCTAAGCAATCAATGTAGACATTTGTGTTAACATTTGCAGTGCACCATAAACTGCACATCTCTTTTATGGTTATATGTTATAATCTGGTATGGGATTTGAAAAAGCAGTGTTAATGTTTGTGATGTGCCATCTGTTTGATATGACAGAGACATAGCGACCAGACATCCACTTTTTATTAACGTGGATTCTGTAGTGGTAAGTAAAATATAAGACACTAGACATGAGCTTCTTTTCTCCTTGTGGGGTCCAAAACACCCCCATTATTGGATTCTATGTCTAGAGGAGCATTTGTTGCTTGTCAGCTCTTATGCACTCAGAGCTGACCCCTAAGACTAAAGACAAAATCAAATCGGATTGATTTTATTGGACTGAATGGCTGGGCATGTCGCATTAAGCGACCAGCTTCACAGGCGTGCAACCTCCACTCAATTAGATTAGGAAAATGAAGGCGATGACTGAAAACCGCTGGCAAAGTTGTGACATTACTTCAGCAGTATATTGCTCTGTTGTACATTTTCTTATGAATTATTCAGTAGGTAATTGTTAGAAATGAGCAGCATATTGCAGATATTGTGTTAATGTGATGATTAATTTTCCCCATTAAAGATTGGTACCTGCTTTATATCTACTGCTGCTGGGGAAAGTTTCCATCTCCCTGCAACCCAGAACTGGACTTGGCAATAGAGAAGATGAATAGATACATCCATTCTGGCTTTGATAGACAGATTGCTTCATTTATTTGTCCCCAGGTACACATTTGGCTTTTTATAGAAGTTCATTACATAAACTAATACATAAAAATATACACTTACACTATGGTCTGGATACACACCAGAGTGACTAAAAAGAAAGAAAACTTCAGACTTGACAGCCACAGTCCCAGTGAGGTATTATGCAGACACACTGCTGTTTTTATTAAGGAGCCTCCGTTGCATTTCTTGACACACTTCTGCTGTATAAATCATTGGCTGAAAGTCCCCAGTGTTGGTGTGCCAGACACAGGATGTGCAGCAGTGTTCATAAGGGCATTCAGCTTTGTTTTAATTCTCTCCTTTGCTTCGACCTCCGGGGGTCCACAGTGTGTCCTATTACTGAATCTGCCCTTTAAATTAGCTTGTTTGTTCGGAGGGCATCTCTTGAAGTAATGCTACCAACCCAGCACACCACTACATAGAATATAACACTGGCCATCACACGGTTATAGAAGATGTGAAGGATGTCACTTCCCACTTTAAAGGAACACATTCTCCTAAGGAAAAAGAGCCCGCTCTGCCCTTTCTTATGTAGTTCCCTCCATATCATGAGACCAGTTCCTGTCTGTCATTGATGTGGACCCTCAAGCACTATATTTGTAGTAGTGGACCACCTCTCCATCCACTCCCTGAATAGTAACTGGACATTTGTGCAGTGAAAGCCAATAACCAGTTCCTTGGTTTTGCTGCTGCTAACATACAGCCTATAAGTGCAGAATCATCTCCATATTTCTGCAAGTGACATGATCTGGTGTTCTATTTGTAGTCAGGTGTACAGAGTGAAGAGAAGTGGAGTCAGGACTGTTCCTTGTGCTGCTCCAGTGTTGCTCACATCCTCATCACAATCGCAGTCCTTAAGTCTCTCAAACTGCGGACTCCCTATAGACAGTCCATTATTAATGAACCACAAGAAGCACTTGAAATACCATTTTGTTGTCTTAGTGTGGTGCAATATATAACAACTAATCAGTTAATTACATGTTAAAATTGGAAAACACTAGCACTTTGTACAGTATGTTCCAAGTTGAGGTCAGTCTGTGTAACCTTATATCAGTCAGTCGGTCATTGTCTAACCTGCTATATCCAAACACAGGGTCACAGGGGTCCGCTGGAGCCAATCCCAGCCAGCATAGGGCACAAGGCAGGAATAAATGGCCAGGCAGGGTGCCAGCCCACTGCAGGGGACACACACACACACTAGGGACAATTTAGGATCGTCAATGCACCCAACCTGCATGTCTTCAGACTGTGGGAGGAAACTCACACAGACACGGGGAAAACATGCAAACTCCATGCAGGGAGGACCCAGGAAGCGAACCCAGGTCTCCTTACTGTGAGGCAGCAGCGCTACCCACTGCACCACCATGCCTCTCGTAACCATATGATTTTAGGAAAAGATATTTTGATATGTCTGGTGATAACAGAATGAAACAATGAAATAATGTCAGTTTTGACAAGAGGTTTCCATCCTCATTTAATTACCTATTAGTACGCTTTAAAGCATAGCTCAAATGCCGCAAATGGCCTTGCACACTGATGCCACTTTCAGATGCTTTTGGTTTTTAATTTCTATAATGAGTCCTCTACTGAGCCACATGGTCCCACAGAACAGCTGCCTAGTCTGTGAGATGTGAATAGTGATGACTAAAACGTACACTGAATTCTTTCTCTCTCTCTCTCTCTCTCTGACTACTTTGTAGCTTCTCGGATGGCTGTTAGTAGGAACTACAGCCATCACAATCTTCTTGCTTATGTGCCTTAAGCGCTGCTGCTCACCTTTGGGATTTCACCAGGAGTCTTATTGGTCCCAGTACCGTGACAATGAGAATGAGCTTTTCAGCCGCACTGCTGATTTACATGCAAAGATTCTGGCAGCTACTAATGTCAAGAGGTTTTTTGGCTTTGTGGCCTTGGATAAAGAGGAGAAAGAAATAGTGAAGGACTTTCAAGTCGAAGATGCAACGCCAAGCCTGAGCTGGAACAATATCACCGGAGTATACCTCTACCGGGAAAACAAAGGTATTCCTCTTTACAGTCGCCTGCACAAGTGGGCCAAAGGAGTTATGGACTCTGCCCTGGATGATAACAAGAAAGAATCTGATTTCTTTGCCATTTGATAAACGTTTTTTGTGTAATTCTGTTGCAGAAAGAGTAGAAAACATCAATGTTGTTGTCTTCCTTCCAGTTGTGTAAGAACCCTGTGTCCCTTTAAATTACAACTGCCTTAGAACCACTACCTCATCACTTATCATTGTGCAGGGAATCTGCAGCTCACTTGCAGAAAATGTGATTGTGCTGAGCGGAGTCATTTTGAGTATTAAAAAGAAGTTATTAATACAGATGACACAAAAAGCATCTTCACTGTTGTTATTTTTATTTTAAATGTGTTTCAAGTTAAAATAATTAGGACGGGCACACCAACTACTAGAGAAATCCAAATTGACTGTGGCCCTTGTTGTTCTAGTATAGAATATGGATATAAAATGAAAGCGTGATTAATGGAGTTATTTAGTTATTTAATAGACTGGCGTGAGTCTTAAAGAATTTGTGATCCTGATACTTCATTATTCTAATTTTATTAACAAACATCTTTACGTAATGGCTTGATGCTGAAGTACAAGAATTCTCTGTAGTGTGACTCTTCAGCTGCATGTCTGTTGTGTTGGGTTTTATTCATTTCATTTTTTTAATTAAATATCGCAGTTCTGTGCTTTGACTGTTAGGGTGTAAGAACACAATGCAACATATACACATACTGTGTGTTTGCATGTTTTATATTTTCATATTTTAATTTTGGCTAATTTTCAGATGTTGAAATTAGTGGGAAGGATTTGAGCTCCCATTAACTAAAATTAGAAATTTTAGTTTTATTTTATCAAGGTATTTTATTAAGTAGTTTTTAAAAAGTCTTGTTCTTTTGAATGCTGTCAACGAAGATTTTTTGATGTTTTTATACACATAAATATGTTAAACATATAATAAATGGAAATCATCCACATGCTTTGTGTTTTTTGTTCTTTATGCTATACCTTTTTGAAGTTGTCAATTGCACTTGTTTAGATTTTTAGACTATAGAAGTACGTGTTGGAAATTTTATACCTGAAATTAAATTCTTGTGGGTGTGTTTTTTTTTTTTTTTTTGGTTTTTTATTTATTTATGTATTTTATTGACTCCTTTATTTCATTTGCCGTCTGTTGCTGTTCTAAATTTCAACATTTACTTTACTGTTATTACTGCTGAACACTTGAGATGTTCACAAATGTTAGAAGCGCATTTTGCCATTGTGCCAAGATGAGTAAATCTACCTGACTTGTTTGACTGGTCTGTAGCTGAATTATTTTGATTATTCTGATCCATCGTTACACTGCAGTATATCACTTGGATCAACTGTGTCTATGTAGTGACATTTTCTCCAAGATTGTACTTCATCACAAATCTAAGCAGCATTACAGCATATATTGTAACAAGCTCTGCAATGGGCTTTAACAGGCCCTGCCTCTTGACAGCAACCCAGCCTTGACTCTCTAAGAAGACAAGGAAAAACTCCCAAAAAAAACCCTTCTAGGGAAAAAATGGAAGAAACCTTGGGAAAGGCAGTTCAAAAAGAGACCCCTTTTCAGGTAGGTTCGGCATGCAGTGGGTGTCAAAAAGAAGGGACTCAATACGATACAATATACAGAACAGAACAAATCCTCAATTTTTATTATAAAAATAAACATTTTACAAGTATGGAGCAGAATTGAACAGTAGATGATATTATATAATATGATTTGGATTTGTTTAGACTCCTGGAGACCTCAGCCATCAAGCTGCCTCCCCCATTTGGCCATTCCACAGCTGAGACAGAGCTGGGCCAGCCAATCTGATGAAAGGACCCCTCTTTCCCACGATTCCTGCAATCCTTCATCAGGGATGACTTTACCTTAGGCAGGCAAAAACAATTTGGCAGGTGGGCCGTGGCAACAAGTGCCATATCTGAGTACCAAGAAGAGAAACAGAACAGGTGAGGGTTAGTAACAAATTATAACAATCATGTTACTTAAGTTTTAGTGCTAATGACTAACAGTTAACTAGCAGCTATAGTCAGGATATGCTAAACTGAAGTAGTGTGTCTTCAGCTGGGATTTGAAAGCTGAGACCGAAGGGGCATCTCTTATAGAAGCAGGCAGACCATTTCACAGTTTAGGGGCCCTGTTACTAAAAGCTTGACCTATCCTGCTTGAATCCTAAGCAGACCAGCATTTTGAGATCTTAATGTGCGCTCTGGTTTGTAAGACATGATAAGTTCAGACAAGTAAGCCAGACCTTGGCCATTTAAAGCTTTACAGTAAACCCTCGTTTATCACAGTTAATCCGTTCCAGACTCTACTGCGATAAATGAATTTCCGCGAAGTAGGATTCTTTATTTAAAAATCTAATATTTTTGCAGTTAGAGCGAAAACCTGTTTGACCTTCTAAATATGTTTTGTAACATTATTAGAGCCCTCTAGACATGAAATAACACCCTTTAGTAAAATGTTTAAACTGTGCTCCATGACAAGACAGAGATGACAGTTCCGTCTCACAATTAAAAGAATGCAAACATATCTTCCTCTTCAAAGGAGTGTGCGTCAGGAACAGAGAATGTCAGAGAGAGAGAGATAGACAAAAGCAAACAGTCAGAAATCAATAGGGCTGTTCAGGCTTTTAAGTATGCAAAGCAGCTGCAAGGAAGGGATCAATGTGAAGGGAGTTCTTCAGCATTTTTTAGAGGAGCATCCATATCCTCTAGGTCAGTGTGCGAACAGCCCCTCTGCTCACACCCCCTCCATCAGAAGCAGAGAATGTCAGAGAGAGTGAGAGAGACAGAGAAAAGCAAACAATCAAAAATCAATACGTGCTGTTCGGGCTTTCAAGTATGCGAAGCACCGCACGGGAAGCATATCATATATCATTGAGGAGTTTTATTTAATACGTAATACGTGCTCTGATTGGGTAGCTTAGCCATCTGCCAATAGCTTCCCTTGTATGAAATCAACTGGGCAAACAAACTGAGGAAGCATATACCATAAATTAAAAGACCCATTGTCCGCAGAAATCCATGAACCAGAGAAAAATCCGTGATATATATTTAGATATGCTTACATTTAAAATATGCGATGGAGTGAAGCCGCGAAAGTCGAAGCGCGATATAGCGCGGGATCACTGTATATGTTAAAAGGAGGATTTTAAAATCTGCACTAAACTTAACCGGGAGCCAGTGTAAGGATTTAAGAACTGGAGTTATGTGTTCGTATTTTCTTGTTCTTGTAATAACTGTTGCAGCAGCATTTTGGATGAACTGGAGGCTGTATAAAGAAGAGTTTGAACATTCAGTGAACACCACATTGCAGTAGTCAATCCTACTAGAAATAAATGCATGAATTAATTTCATAGAATCCTGTATGTTTAGAAAGCTCCTCAATTTCCCAACATTTTTAAGATGGAAGAAACATGATTTGGACAACTTTGTAATATGTGCTTTAAATGACATGCTAGAGTCAAAGATAACTCCTAGATTGTGGGCTGATTCAGTAAAATTAATGGTTATTCCAACTGAGTTAAACGATGACAAAATATTGTTGTTCTTTTGTACTTGTCTTGGTGTATGAACGCACTGGTTCAATGACATTAAAGAACGAATCTTTTCGAGGAATGCACAGTGTGTGCTACATTTTGTATTACATTCCACGACAATTGTGAGCTATCATCTTAACTTCTCTTAAATGGCTGCTGACATTGGTAAATAGCCTATCAGTAAACTGTTTCAACAAATGGTCATGGCAACAACTACCCAATGACTGACTTGGTAGAAGACACCAAGCACCTCCCATTGATCGGTTCACTCTGACTAAGTGACTGTGAGTGTCTCAGTGCACTGACTGATTGAATGAACCAGAATGCCCCTACTAATCTGGAGACGTTAGTTCACGAACTGCAGACAACTTGGTGATATTCATACAATATGCTAAACGAACGGGGAATTGCTATGCCGTAATATAAAGGGAATATAGTGTTCCCCCACTGATCACGGAGGTTACGTTCCAGACCCATCAGCGATAGGTGAAACTCCGCAATATAGAAAGACCATATAAATAAACATTTGTTATCTAGTTTAAGCCTTAAAATACCCCTCCCACACGCTTTAAACACATGTAAACTTATTAAAACATACTTTATAAACACATATGATATGTGGATGTCTGGCTAAGGATATGAATAACATAATAATAAAATAATATAATAATAATGTAGTGTACTGTCGATTCATTCAAGCTGTAATGGCGAGCGACGGCTGCGTAACACTTTCCTTCCCTTCTTAGAAGATGCAGGACACTTGGGAGCCATCGCAGGGCTTAAAACAAAATGAAACGTTCACAAAAAGTTTGCTCACAACAATTGGACCACAAGCAAGGTACACATATACGCAGAGAACTGAGATGTGTCGGGGACCCACACTTGCTGTTCTTGCGAAATTACACCACGTTAGCTGCAGCCAATCAGAGCCCAAGAGAATGAAAATCCCGCTCTGATTGGTTGAGTCTCCTTTTTTAGCCAATAATGGGCCTTGTAAGAAATCATCTGGGTACTGTGTAATGCAAAACTCTTTGTCTACCGTAGTGATTACTGAAAACCATATACATTGTTATGAAGTGGCTGCAAAGTACACTACAGGTAGGATGTACTTATTGAATTTGTCTGCAATATAGCGGGGGTGCGATAGCTGAACCATGATAGAGCGGGTGATCACTGTATCTTGTTTTGAGTTGTCAGTGTTATGGAATCCCTGTAGTTTTTTTGTCGTAATGCTTCTTGTTGTCTGGCAGTTTGCCGCTGCTCTTCAGGTTGTGTGTGTAATTCATTTTTCGTTCACTGTCTAGGTGCAAGACTTTTTTCTGCTGATCTTCGGATAATGTCACTCTGTGGTTTGTCATACGTCATCTTTGTTGTTCTAAGGCATCTTGCCTGTGCTGGTTGGCGTGATGTAGATGTTTCTGCTTCTGTGCGTTGGTGTGAGTATATAGGCCGGCGAGACCGTTTCTGTTGGCCACAGCTGCGCTGTATGTGCCTTTTCATTTTATCAGGAGGCTTACGTTGAAGTGAAGGAAAAAGGAGGTGTAAAATGGTATCATAATGCAGTTTCGGTGAGTAACAAAGGTGGGAGGTTACATGAAGTGAAGGAAAGAGGAGGTGTAAAATGGTATCATAATGCAGTTTCGCTCAGTACCAAAGTATGCACTGAATAAACAGTCAAATACCACAGTCGATAACTGGTCACATTGAAGAAGTGAAGACTTGAAGATAAGACTAACATCAAAACTCTGCCAGGAACATGGATACCTCGCTATTGTTGTGGAGGGATATAGCAATTGTGGCAACCCTTGTTTATATCAAGGGCAAACGGACTCAAGAGAAATAATATAAGGATTTTCAAAATTTAATAGATTATTATTATTATATGTGAGTTACTTGTTGCTTGCTTTTTAAATTGTTTATATTTTTGGTGGTTAAAGTTGTTACACTTTTATGATGCTATGCTAGATTTTCAACTAGAATATAGCTTGTTCTTGTTTTTGAAGTGAACGAATCAGTGATTCAAAGATTCAAATCATTTTGGTAAATTGAACACAATGAATCAAATCACTTAAAAGAATCGATTTAGATATCACTACTGAGCAGGCGCATATCAGTGGAAAATCTCCTTCAAGGAGATGTATCGGCCTGCAAGCAATAGCACCATATGTCATCGAAGGTCTACGGCAGCAGTTTCAGGGCAGAAGTGACATCACCGCATGTCTAGACCAGCAGTTTGGTAATAAATGTTTGTACATCGTCACAAAACAAATTGACTGACGTACTAACCACACCAAAGCCTAACCTTAACATCCACCCTGTAACTGCTGGTCTAGAACTACTACATGTGGTGTTCTGGCACTGCAGTTGGATATTATTGCCTTGAAGGTATAGTACGCCGCCAGCCACCACATTTACTGTAATCTCAGAACTGTAGCAGCCAGAATATAATTTGCCTTTTGTACATCTATGCAGCATTCAAAGTGTACAAAGCTCAGTTTAGATACATACCTTTAAGTAACAAAACAAGCGTCATGGAAAGGAACCCCTCTCTCTCTGTGTTTTTGGAATTTGTTTTTTTCCTGTGAAGCACGTCCGAATTGTGATATGGGGGAGCAGACAAAGCAGGAAGTGTATTTTTTTTTTAGAGTCACAACTGTGCTGCTACTTATTTACATCGTATCCCAAGTCACTATCATAGATTGTTGGCAAAGCAACAACAAAGTGACAATATAACCTAATGAGTGACCTAACATGTGTCTTAAGCAGAGTATTAAAAACCTTGATAAGAGGATGAAGACCTGATGTGTTGAGGCAGATCATTCCAAAGCCTAGCAGCAACAACTGAGAAAGTTCTGTCGCCCCCAGACTTCAGATGAGATCTTGGAACTACTAGCTGTCCAGATGACCTCAATGCCCTCAGTGCCAAGTGGGGATGAAGGAGATTGCAGATGAATTTTGGAGCAAGACCATGCAAGGCTTTAACAACAAACAACAACATTTTAAAAGCAATATGAAATCTGATTGGTAGCCAGTGGAGAGAGGCTAGTACACAAGATATATGATCTTATTTTCTAGTGCTAGTTAAAAATCCAACTGCTACACTTTGAACCAGATGAAGGCGCAACAGAGCAGATTTGGGTGATCCCACAAACTGTATAAGAGTTACAATAGTCTAGCTGAGATATAACAAAAGCATGAATGACTGCTCCCAAGACCTTCTGTTAGAGAAAAGATTTTAGTTTTGAGACTTGCCTCAGTTGCCTAGAGGTAGGACCAAAATTAACAACCTGTGTTTTATTTTCATTTAGTTGTAGGAAATTTAGTGGCATCCAATATTTAATATCATCAAAGCACTCTGTCAGCTTTTTTACTGACAACATGGTGTCAGGTCTAACTTTGAGGTATAGCTGGGTATCATCAGCACAGCAATGGTACGTTTTTGAAAGATGGTGTGCAAGGGGAGCAAATAGAGGGCAAACAAAAGAGGGCCCAAAATGGAACAAGGAAGACGTGCAGGAAAGAACTACTTAGGGATGAATTTAATTGTTGTTTTTGTGTATTATTAACATATTTACATTACCTGTGGCCTTTGAAAAATCGAAATAAAAAATAAAGAAAAGAACAACCCTGTATTGGAGATTTATTTTAGTAACAGTGCATAATCAACATTCTCTCTAAGCAATGTTCATATTGCTTACTACACATCAATATTGCTGCTATTTCTTTTTCTTGTCTTTGCACAATATCTTGTTTGTGTTTTAATTTTAAATTCTATTTTTAATTTATTATTTGCACTTCATGTTGTTACACTGCGGACCCTGAGCTTCGCAATTTCTTCCATCTGTATATAGTACTGTACTTGTATATAGTTGAGATGACAATAAAGTTCGCTTTGAAGGGTGACCAATCAGGAAATGAGACTTTGCAATTAAGAGGAATCCAATTAGGAGAGGGTAACGTAATAAAGCACGAACCAATCATAAAGGAATTAGTGTCTGCGCTGTCACCCATCATCTCCATTGTAACGCCGAGCTGTCTTTCTCGAAAGCATTTTCCAAAGTCTCTGTTTTCAAGTGTTAAAAACGCTGGGGTAGTGTGGACGAAAACGAAGAACAAGGTCGGCATTTTTAAATAAAAATGTAGTAGTGTGGGACTTACTTGGCATTATTAAAAACGTCCCTGCTTGCTTTAGCTTATTGGCAATTTGCGTCGGACTTAAGACAAACGACTTGCAAAGTCTCACGTCATAGCACACTTATTATTTTTCAGATTGCATTCGTTTAATTTACGTTTCGTTAATAGACTCTTAGCGGTCCATACCTGCAAAAGTCATCAGGACTAATCAGCATGTTGGGATCAGCGCCGAGAATTGCCACTTTTGAATATTTTCAGTTTACTACGGACTACACAGCAAAGAATGGATTGGCCCTTATCAAATCCTGAGGTCCTAAAATCAGCACAAAAACAGTAAAATCCACAGATTTTGTAATTTTCCATACATATAAAGACAACATTCCAAATAACGTGATTGATATGTCAGTGTTCTAACTAATAAACCAATTTTCGTGAAGGGCCGCTCGATACTGAAGTTTCGACACCGTATCGCGTTTTCGAAGTGCCGCTTCAAGGCTTGTTTCAAATGCGCCCGTCACGTGATTTTGAGGCACGCTAGCGTAATGACGTCATTGATATCCGCGCCATAGACGTCAGCGCGTCCGCCATATTGCGAGTGACAAAAGTGCCATTTTTAAACTAATACAGGTAATAACGTTTAAACGTTTAAAACAGTAACAATAACGTTTAAAACAGAATCGTTTACATCCAACAGATTTTGGCGAATTGTTTAAATGCAATTATTTATATCCATTTATACACTAATAATGGCAATTATTGAGACAAAACGTGTCCAATGTCTGAAAGTCAAAAGCACCTGGCAGTCTGGTTTTTCTTTTAACAGTGAAATGATACACTCAATGACCAAAATAAAATACATTTTATTGTATACAAATTGTTTAATAATTTCTGAAAACATTTCACTCATTCCTATCTCAATCTCTCTCTCACACACACACCTGCACACAATGTGGTTACTTAAATATATACACGATAGGATCTAAAATCCTTGAAACAGAACTGTCTTACATAGCTTTTTCCATGTGTTGCCACTCTGTAATTTGAGAGTATTCAGTCTGGCAATATGGTGCAGCCTTAGTTTGTAGAAGACAGACATAACTAAAGACATGAACATAAAATAATGGTTGTCAATTTCAAACTGCGTTTCCTTAATGTACTCCTTCAGAAAAAACACATCATCTGAACCAATCTCAGCCCGAATAAACTGATTGATCAAAGATACACTGACAGCTTGCCCTAATGTTAATGCTAACATTATTCAAAGTTATTGTCTGCTTTTTACATGCATTTTTATTACTATTTAATTTAAAATTGTTTTTTTGTATCAGTATACTGCTGCTGGATTATGTGAGTTTCCCCTTGGGATTAATAAAGTATCTATCTATCTATCTATCTATCTATCTATCTATCTATCTATCTATCTATCTATCTATCTATCTAATGTTGACTGTCGGATAACACGCTCAGCTACTTTGACCACCTTGACTGTACCCTCAGAAGGAATCATCAAACCTCCTTTGTCTTTTAAGGTGAGCAAGAGGTAGCTTTGATCATATGATGCCGGAACAGCATCTGTTACCAAACTAGCACGGCACACATCACAGGACAGCTTTCTCAAAATCTGTTGAACGGCAAACCCTGAGATGTAAACAAGGGCATTTTCCATGAGGCCGCCAAAGCGGGTTGGTAAGTAGCTATGGTCACACACAATTGCAGGGATATTTGCAAAAGGGGATGGAAGCTCTTCTTCTGCTGCTACTGGTGTAGAGGACATCTCAACAGCAGACAGGGAGACAGTCTCATCCTGTGCTGCCACGTTTCCAGATTTGCTTGGAGAAGCACCACACCGAACCATGAGACGACAGAAAATGGCCTGGAATTGACCAGCTGAAGGATTGTTATTCCAGCCCCCTAAAAACACACAGGCAACATTTTTACAGATCTTTACTGTTTTTCAGTTGAATTTCTCGAGAAAGAAAAAAAAACTTCAGTGCTAATAAGAGTCTGGCTTCATAAATTGTACAAAGTGATAGATTTACATGCTTGTCTGTCTGTCCCCACAAAGTCGATCAATCACAGCTGTCAGTCTGAGGATATTATAAAGACAATGCAATTGCCATGGTAACACAGGATAGCTGTGACTGGTCACAACAAGGCACCATGGTAAACAAATAGTCATAAGAAAACCTTTATAGAAACAGACAGATATACATACATACACACAAAATGGTAAGTGGTTAAATAAATAAACCTAATTGCCCTGATTGAATTAAATAGGAGCTCTAAGTGGTCTTGACTGAAACGATAGGTGCAGATGTATCACTGACTCTGAAGCAGTTCTGGAATCATCATCATCAGAGTGTCAATGTTGATGATGAACCCCACAACAGATAGGTACCTTCAAAACAAAATGTTTTGTCAATATTATCACTGTAAACCAAGCTACTTCAAAAGTGTGCAATATAAGACTACTAGAAAAAATAAAACAGAACTGGCCAAGGTTGAAAATATGAGCACTGCCATAAATATGGCACACTGTAGGTGTCATGATGCCATACTGCCATTGTGACACCTCAAAGAACTGGAAAAACAAAAACAAAAAAAACAACAGACTGCAACAACATTAGAAGCAGAGAACAGAGCATCATATGAACTTATGATGCAGCATGCAGGAAAAGAAAACAGAGTAGGATTAGTAATGTAATACAAGTCAAAAGTTTAGACAATTACTCTTTATGGGGCTGTTTTTATGACTAAATATATGATTTAACACAGATGGAGCTATGAAGTAAACAAAGTAAGTGTACACAAAACTAAAGGAAAGGAATTCCTTCCAGCAGTCCTGAAAGAGTTCCCATATGTGTTGAGAACTTGTCTGTTTTGAAATAGTTTGTTTTTCTTTAGTTAAAAAAAATAAACACGAAATGCAAGCCTAAACTTTTGACTGGTACTGTATGAACTTAAATGAAAGCATCAAGTGTTTTGATCAAAAAAATTATTTTATCCATTTCTCCCAGCCTTGAAATGACATCATATGAATTTGATGTCATGAACTTATGAACTCATCATGAAAAAAAAAAGCTTCACTATTTCCTAAAACCTCTTTGATTGATGAAGGGGTGTGCCATCTTTCATCACCAAACTCATCAAGTAGTTCCTGCCTCTCAACAGAACTCTCTCTGCCCAATTCAAAGAACTCAGTGGAGTTTTGAAACCTTTGGCATGGGAATTGCGACTGTTCATGATGTCAAAGAGCCTGTCAATCATCTAAAAGCAAATACAGTATATGCATTATAACAGAAGGAATCTGTTTCATCAGCATAAATAACATGTTTCCATTTATCATTAGCTAAATACTAAAATATAGCATCAATGTTTTTCACTATTTGCTTCATGGTTATTAAACTCTGCATGTAACATTACCTTAGTGAATTCAGCTGTTGCCTCACAGTGTTGAAATTGTGAGTAGCCGAGGTCCCTCAATGTGCGCAGAGTTATTGTCACAGAGCGACTCTGTGTTTGCGCAGCCACAGACACCTTCATTTTCTGTGAATCAAAATTCACATGCTTGTCTGTGATTTTGTTGGCAGCATGCGGTCCTTCTTTTGCTTGGACATCATTCAGATGAATTATGTATATCCAGTTGATCTGGCCAGTGGTGCTGCTTATCGGGCTGTAGGCCTGCAACATATTTCGTGCCAACTTCAAAACGTGGCAAGGATCCATCATCACAAACACCTTCGCACCAATCACTGGATGAGCAAAAAAAGTTTTTAATGGTTCACCAGGGTTGACCTTTAGCTGGCATCCAAGCTGGTTACGCATGCTGACATTGGAGGCATGTCCATCCATTGTAACAGACACCACTGTTATCCCTGCTCATGCAGTCCCTCCAATACATGAACAAGTAGCACCTTCTGTGTAAATTCAAGTCCTTTGAGTATCTCGCCGTTATTATTCATGGAGAATCACACTTTCTAGTATTATCCGTGTATAGACATTTAAAGAGAACATGCCGTAGAGTTGAGCGTAATTGGAGAAAAATGAAACTAACTATCCACTATGAAATATTGAAGGTTAAAATAACAGAATACAATACCACAGTCCATCTTGAGAGGCACTGCTATTTCTCTTAGATTATAAATAACAATGCTAGAAATCCCAGAGTCTTATTCTCTACGATTGATCGTCTTCTAAACCCAGGTAACTCAAAGGAATGCCTCCAAAATACTTCCAGTGAAACCTGTGAGAACATTGCTGTATTTTTCAATCAAAAAATTAATGATATTAGAAATAACATAGTATATCTCCCCAACACTGCGGATCTTCCTAAGCCCCAGTACTCCGTTATAAACAAATTAAACTCTTTCACCAGTATAGATTTACCTGATTTATATAAAATAATTTCTCAACTGAGACCCTCCACCTGCATCCTTGACCCAATACCAACAAGTTTTTCAAAGAAGAATCAGGCGTGCTAATTGATAATGTCCTTGACATTGTAAACTCGTCATTAGATACGGGGGTCTTCCCAGACTGTCTTAAGACTGCTGAAGTTAAACCCCTACTCAAGAAAAATAATCTTGACCCCTCTGCTTTTGAAAATTTTAGACGTATTTCTATCCTGCCTTTCTTAAGTAAAATTTTAGAGAAGGCAGCCATTATGCAGTTAAATGACCACCTCAATAAACATGCTGTCATTGATAAATTTCAGTCGGGTTTTAGAACAAATCACACCACAGAAACTGCACTCGTTAAAGTAGTAAATGACTTGCGGGTAAATGCAGACAGAGGCCGTTTATCTGTTCTCATCCTCTTAGATCTGAGTGCCGCATTTGGCACCATTGATCACAACATTCTTAGAAATTGCTTTAGTCAATGGGTGGGCCTCTCTGGCAGGGTCCTAAATTGGTTTGAATCCTATCTGGCAGGTAGAAAATTCTTTGTTAGCTGTGGTAATTATAACTCAAAGACACATGATATTCTATGTGGTGTTCCACAAGGCTCTATCCTGGGTCCGCTGTTTTTCTCAATCTACATGCTTCCGTTAGGTCAGATTATCTCGGGGCACAACGTGAGCTACCACAGCTATGCTGATGACACACAGCTGTATTTGTCAATAGCCCCTGATGACCCCGACGCTGTTATTTCACTAACACAATGTCTTACTTGTGTTTCTAATTGGATGAATAGTAATTTTCTCAAGCTAAATAAAGAGAAAACAGAAATCTTAGTGATTGGCAATAATGGAGACAATGAGATTATTAGAAATAAACTTGAAAGACGGAGGCAAAGAACTTAGGGGTAATTGTTGACTGTAACCTAAATTTTAAATCACATATTAATCAGACCACTAGGACAGCATTTTTTCACTTAAGAAACAAAGCAAAAGTTACACCTCTTATATAATTGAAAGATGCTGAGAAATTAGTTCATGCTTTTGTTTTCAGTCGACTAGATTACTGTAACGCACTCCTCTCAGGACTACCCAAAAAAGACATAAATCGTATAGCAACTAGTGCAGAATGCAGCTGCTAGAATCCTAACTAGGAAAAGAAAATCCGAGCACATCTCTCCAGTTTTGTTGTCACTACACTGGTTACCTGTGTCATTCAGAATTGACTTTAAAATACTGCTTATGGTTTACAAAGCCTTAAATAATCTCCTTCCATCTTATATATCGGAGTGTCTGACACCTTATATTCCAAATTGTAACCTTAGATCCTCAAATGAGTGTCTGCTTAGAATTCCAAGAGCAAAACTTAAAAGTGGTGAGGCGGCCTTCTGCTGTTATGCACCTAAAATCTGGAATAGCCTGCCAATAGGAATTCGCCAGGCTGATATGGTGGAGCACTTTAAAAAAACTACTAAAATCACATTACTTTAACATGGCTTTCTCATAACTTCACCTTCATTTAATACTGATACTCTGTGTATTCAATTCATTATAATAACTATTCATGGTGGCTCTAAAATCCGTACTGACCCCTACTCTCTCTCTTCTGTTTCTTTTCCCGATTTTCTGTGGTGGCAACCTGTGCCATCACCACCTAATCAAAGCACCGTGATGTCCTACATTGATGGATTAAAAGCCAGAAGTCTACATGACCATCATCATCAAGTCCTTCCAAGAGAACCCTAAATACAAAGAGAACTGTTTTATTTATGTTAGGTAGAATGCCCAGAGGGGACTGGGCGGTCTCAAGGCCTGGAACCCCTGCAGATTTTATTTTTTCTCTCCAGCCATCTGGAGTTTGTTTTTTTTTTGTTTTTTCTGTTCTCCCTGACCATTGGACCTTACTCTTATTCTATGTTAATTAGTGTTGTCTTATTCTAGAACCTTGTCTTTTATTTATCTTTTCTTCATCATGTAAAGCACTTTGAGCTACATTATTTGTATGAAAATGTGCTATATAAATAAATGTTGTTGTTGTTGTGTCTCTGGCAACAGGGAGTTGATCAGGTAGTATGCAATTGGAGCCTTCCAATGGTCTTGTAGGCCAACCACCATAAAAAGAAGAGCTTCTGTGGCCATATCTGTTTCATTCACTCCATCCCCCATATCCACAAAGCCAGACATTTTCTGGGTACGTGGATCATATTGGACATGTTTTTTGATGGCCATGGCATCCAATAGAAGACTCACGTGTCCATATTTAGCCAGGTCTTCTTGTTGTCTTCATCTCAACATATCCAACATCATCATGCTGAGTCCAGGATTGGCATCTACAGAACTCATTCACCTTGGTATAATGAAAAAATCTAATTTAATCCAAATGCCCAACTAAGGATTTTCTGGACCAATTAATAATCACTGTGGCCAATAACCTTAAGCAACAATTTGATCACGATGATGGGGATTTACTTAAAAGGCTTCTATTTATTATGCATCATTATTTATGGTATTGATTAACTACACCACTTTTTACCTAGTTCATGTCATGATTAAGGGATAAAAAAAAGTTTAGAAATAACACTTCAAATGGATGAATACCTTTGCAATGTATGTTGATGTGGGAGATTAAGATAGAGAGACTCTCTCAGATAATTGTAGGCTTTGGGACCATGTAGGTGGAGGCTGAGGGCAAACTCTTTCTGGTCTTTTGTATACTCATGGCTCTGTTTTGACAGGAGATGCACTGGAAGATCTAAAATTCAGTTAGCACAGACAAATTAGAAAGTCCCCTTGAAGTAATATTTAGGATGTCTTAAGGAATTTTACACTTAACTACATGCCATTTTTTCCATATTTTGTATTTCATTTCTATTTTACCTGAGTATAAATCCAGCCTCTCTTTCAGTTCTTCATTAATGAGGTTCTTCTCCTTTAAATCTTGCAGAAGACCATGCACTGTGTTCTTTGCTCTCCGTTCTCGATCCTTAGCATTTCTATTCTCTCTTTCCATGCTCTCCACCCTAGATAAGGTTTCATTGAGTCTAGCCTTTACATTTTCAAGAGATGTAGGCAGCGCATAGAAGTGGTCCTAGTAGACACAAGGAGTCAAGTTTATAACACACCAGTCAATTCATAGTACAATATGCTGTCTGCTGGTCTGCATTTGTAATCACATCACCCCTCAATTCCACTGTGAGCACTGCATGCGTGCATGTATCTGATTCAACAGCATTATGTTTCAATGTACATGTTTGTGTATGCATTAGTTTATCTGAAAAGTGTGATGTGGATAGGGGGTTGTGTTAAAAGAGATTTGAAAAGGACCCTAGTACTCACAGCACTGGGATCAGGCAGAGCTTCAGTTTCTTGGACAGGCAAAGAACAGTCTACTGACAGGCTCTCCTCTGCCCTCACTGAAGTCAGTGTGGTCCCGGTTGCCACTGGCTAATGTGAAAGAAAATAAAACGCTTAAAAACTTAGGTATGCCACAGCATAATGCTATGGAATACATCACTGATTCCTTTAAAAAAATGACTTTTCACTGACTCACTAATTCTTATACCTAAATACACACCTACCCTTTGGAGAGGAGTTGGAAACCTGAACACAGTTTTTGACAGTCTGACCTGTCCTGTCAAAATCCTCCTGCCTGAAGTGCTCACCACAGAGCCTGGATGAGTCATTGGCGCTGAAACCTTCCCCTCTAAGGGCTACTTCCCACTACTTCCTGAGGTGGATTTCTTTGGGAAACCTTCAAAGTTTGAGAAATGTTAACAGCTAACAACAATCTGCACAGTTAGTGACTAAATACGTTTAGCCAAAACGTTGTTTGGAGGCTCACTTGAGCACATAAATGCATAGCTTTGTAATTTAGCCTGGCGTAGCTAAAGTTAAGATTATAAAACGAGATTTTCTAATGGCCAAATATAACCAAAACAATTGTTTAGCCTTTCCAATAAAATGTAATCCGGTAATCTGGTTTGGAGCGTACAGCGGTTTGTACAATCCCAAGCAGCATATGCGTGAGGCATTTTTATTCACTACTTCACTCCACAGCAGTGCCACTCGCAATATGGCGACGACGTTGACGTACAAAGCTGCTGGTCATGCGGTGTCTGGTAATTCTATGTCTATGGTTGTAGACCCGCAGTTACAGACACGGAAGCGACGTCACTTTCGTTTCAGGACTGACTTCGTAAAATTACTTTTGGACGGTTTCGGCAGGTCTCGGCAAAGCCCGGAAAGTAACGTTGGGGTCAAGGACCAGTTCAGAAATTAAGCGATAAAAATTAGAAGGGAAAACAGTACATCAATCCCAATAATACGCATCATTGTGAAGTTCAGAGGGTTTCTACCATCACGTCGTCTCATACATCAAACTAAACAATACGGATCGTTTCTGTGAAATACACTATTAACATTTACGTTGTATTCGGGTCTGTGGGAACCATTTAACATGTCGACAAAATTAAAATCATCAAGATCTGTGTTAATTGAAATAGTTTTTCGTTTACATTCATGAAACGAAGTACTGTATACCGAATAATTATAATGTTTACACCACGTTAGAGTTTAGTTAAACGTTAATGATAAAAGTGATTACGTTTTTTTAAAATGTACTATGCATGTGTGCAATATTGTTCTAAACTAATTTAGAATGAACATTTATACCAATCTAATACTTTAAACATGTATGTGAAGAAAACGGCAATATACAGTATATTCTACACTGAATTATTCCATATATTAATTGCCTTATATAGAACTGCTCTAGTTTTTGTCACTTATTATTATAAACGATACGCCATCAAAAGAAAAAAAAAATACTAATAAGAACATAATTTATTTATATAGCATCCTGCCTATGCCCAAAATTCAGAAAGAACAATAGGACCTATATAACATTGGCTACAAATAATATCTTAAAAAATAAAGATAAATACAGGATATAAAAAACATTCAAATAGAATAAAAGACAATAATTCAGAGTAAAATACAACATATAATACTACAAACAAATCTTGAACAAATAACATCAATTGTGATAAAAATGCAAACCCTGAGTACCTGGACAGACAAAGGGGGTAAATTGAAAGAACGGGCAGAATGTCAGGTCTGTTTAATGTCTTCCTAAATGAATGAGTTAAAAACAAATGAAGTGAGTCAACTGATGTTATTAATTTTGGGAGGTCATTCCACAGTCAGGGCGCTATATACAGCTGAAGGCCCTGCTGTCACCCACAGCATGCCAGTTAGTGTGGGCACAGAATGAGAGGGCCTTAGTGGGCAGGTTAATAACAGAATTTGATATTCAGTCCTGTAAGATACAGGGAGCAGTGAAGGTGCAGCAGGATGGCTGTGATGTGCTCGCTGTTGTTGGTTTGTGTCAGGACTCATGCAGTTGGGTTTTAAAGTAACTGGAGCTGTGATTTAAGATTAGAAGTGGCACCTGCCAGTAGTGACTTACAATAATCAATGCAGGATGTGAGAAAAGCAGGGACAAGATTCTCAGCATTAGAAAAGGAGAGGAAGGATTGAACATAAGAAATGTGACACAGGTGGAAGTTTCTTAATATGGCTTACATGGGTGAAATAAGAAAAAGAGGAATCAAAGTGACACCGAGATTCTTTGCGGTAAAAGAAGGTCTGATGAGATCATCACCAAGAATGATTGAAGAGGACCTTTATCACACGTTGCACTTTAGTGCCACTTTGCAGGAGTTCAGTTATGTTGTAATTTAATTTTAAAGAGTTGGTCCTGTTCAGGTTTTAATTTTAATTTAATTTCACTTAGGCAAGTTGTGAGCTGAGAAAGCTGTGATGAAGTGTCGCTTTTAACACTGAAATAGATCTAAGCATCATCTGCATGATAAGCCAGTCCAAAGCTACAAATACAGCGCATCTGAAAAGTATTCACAGCGCATCACTTTTTCCACATTTTGTTATGTTACAGCCTTATTCCAAAATGGATTAAATTCATTTTTTTTTCGTCAGAATTCTACACACAACACCCCATAATGACAACGTGAAAAAAGTTTACTTGAGATTTTTGCAAATTTATTAAAAATAAAAAAATTGAGAAAGCACATGTACATAAGTATTCACAGCCTTTGCCATGACGCTCACAATTGAGCTCCGGTGCATCCTGCTTCCCCTGATCATCCTTGAGATGTTTCTGCAGCTTAATTGGACTCCACCTGTGGTAAATTCAGTTGATTGGACATGATTTGGAAAGGCACACACCTGTCTATAGAAGGTCCTACAGTTGACAGTTCATGTCAGAGCACAAACCAAGCATGAAGTCAAAGGAATTGTCTGTAGACCTCCGAGACAGGATTGTCTCGAGGCACAAATCTGGGGAAAGTTACAGAAAAATTTCTGCTGCTTTGAAGGTCCCAGTGAGCACAGTGGCCTCCATCATTCGAAAGTGGAAGAAGTTCGAAACCAACAGGACTCTTCCTAGAGCTGGCCGGCCATCTAAACTGAGCGATCGGGAAGAAGGGCCTTAGTCAGGGAGGTGACCAAGAACCCAATGGTCACTCTGTCAGAGCTTCAGAGTTCCTCTATGGAGAGAGGAGAACCTTCCAGAAGGACAATCATCTCTGCAGCAATCCACCAATCAGGCCTGTATGGTAGAGTGGCCAGACAGAAGCCACTCCTTAGTAAAGGGCACATGGCAGCCCGCCTGGAGTTTACCAAAACGCACCTGAAGGACTCTCAGACCATGAGAAACAATATTCTCTGGTCTGATGAGACAAAGATGGAACTCTTTGGTGTGAATGCCAGGCGTCACATTTGGAGGAGATCAGGCACCGCTCATCACCAGGCCAATACCATCCTTACAGTGAAGCATGGTGGTGGCAGCATCATGCTCTGGGGATGTTTTTCAGTGGCAGGAACTGGGAGAGTAGTCAGGATAATGGGAAAGATGACTGCAGCAATGTACAGAGACATCCTGGATGAAAACCTGCTCCAGAGCACTCTTGACCTCAGACTGGGGCGATGGTTCATCTTTCAGCAGGACAACGACCCTAAGCACACAGCCAAGATATCAAAGGAGTGGCTTCAGGACAACTGAATTTCCTTGAGTGGCCCAGCCAGAGCCCAGACTTGAATCTGATTGAACATCTCTGGAGAGATCTTAAAATGGCTTTGCACCGACGCTTCCCATCCAACCTGATGGAGCTTGAGAGGTGCTGCAAAGAGGAATGGGCGAAACTGGCCAAGGATAGGTGTGCCAAGCTTGTGGCATCATATTCAAAAAGACTTCAGGCTGGAATTGCTGCCAAAGGTGCATCGACAAAGTATTGAGCAAAGGCTGTGAATACTTATGTACATGTGATTTCTCTTTTTTTTTTATTTTTAATAAATTTGCAAAAACCTCAAGTACACTTTTTTCACATTGTCATTATGGTGTGTTGTGTGTAGAATTCTGAGGAAAAAAATGAATTGAATCCATTTTGGAATAAGGCTGTAACATAACAAAATGTGGAAAAAGTGATGCACTGTGAATACTTTCCGGATGCACTGTACGTAGCAAAAATGTAATCATAAGTTGAGATTCAATACAATTATTTTTCATGCTTCTCAAAGAGAAATTATAATATGATGTTTCTAAACTACTGCATTTGTGAAGGACTGAAGTGTGGGGGGCTATCCATAACTATCATTGAGTGTACTTCAGTAATGTGTGTAGTGACTTATAAAACCACAATATTACATTAAAATATACTGCTCAAAAAAATAAAGGAACCCTTTTTAATCAGAGTATCGCATCAAGTCAATTAAACTTCTGGGCTATTGATGTGGTTAGTTAAGTAGCAGAGGGGCTTGTTCATCAGTTTCACCTGTTTTGGTTCACTAGAGGGGCAACAATGAGACGACCCCCAAAACAGGAATGAATGGTTTAACAGCTGGAGTGAGGCCACTGACATTTTTCCCTCCTGATCTGTTTTGTCACTCGTTTTGCATTTGTCTACGGTCAGTGTCACTACTGGTAGCCTGAGGAGATACCTGGACACTACAGAGGTGGCACATGTAGTCCGACTTCTCCAGGACGTTACATCAATATGTGGCATTGCCAGAAGGATTGTCTCCCAGCACAGTCCCAAGGTCATTGAGGAGATTCCAGGAGACAGGCAGTTACTCTAGGAGAGCTGGACAGGGCCAGAGAAGGTCCTTATCCCATCAGGAGGACCGTAGGAACAGAATGAGCACTGTCAGAGCCTACAAAATTACCTCCAGCAGGCAGGCCACTGGAGAGTAGTGGAAGCTCGGTTAAGAAGGGAGGTGATGATTAGTGAGCAGCAGTATGGTTTCATGCCAAGAAAGAGCACCACAGATGCGATGTTTGTTCTGAGGATGTTGATGGAGAAGTATAGAGAAGGCCAGAAGGAGTTGCATTGCGTCTTTGTGGACCTGGAGAAAGCATATGACAGGGTGCCTCGAGAGGAGCTGTGGTATTGTATGAGGAGGTCGGGAGTGGCAGAGAAGTATGTAAGAGTTGTACAGGATATGTACGAGGAAAGTGTGACAGTAATGAGGTCTGCGGTAGGAGTGTTGGATGCATTCAATGTGGAGGTGGGATTACATCAGGATAGGCTCTGAGCCCTTTCTTATTTGCAATGGAGATGGGCAGGCTGACAGACGAGATTAGACAGGAGTCCCCGTGGACTATGATGTTTTCTGTCCCCCCTGGCCATTGGACCTTACTCTTATTCGATGTTAATTAATGTTGATTTATTTTGTTTTTCTTATTGTGTCTTTTATTTTTCTATTCTTTATTATGTAAAGCACTTTGAGCTACTGTTTGTATGAAAATGTGCTATATAAATAAATGTTGTTGTTGTTGTTGTTTACTGATGACATTGTGATCTGTAGTGATAGTAGGGAGCAGGTTGAGGAGACACTGGAGAGGTGGAGATATTCTCTATAGAGGAGAAGAATGAAGGTCAGTAGGAACAAGACAGAATACATGTGTGCAAAGGAGAGGAAGGTCAGTGGAATAGTGAGGATGAGGGAGTAGAGTTGGTGAAGGTGGATAAGTTTAAATTCTTGGGATCAACAGTACAGAGTAATGGGGATCGCGGAAGAAAGGTGAAAATGAGACAGGGTGAAATGGGTGGAGAAGAGTGTCAGGAGTAATTTGTGACAGACTGGTATCAGCAAGAGTGAAAGGAAAGGTCTACAGGACGGTAGTGAGACCAGCTATGTTATATGGGTTGGAGACGGTGGCACTGACCAGAAAGCAGGAGACAGAGCTGGAGGTAGTAGAGTTAAAGATGCTAAGATATGCATTGGGTGTGATGAGGCTGGACATGATTCAAGTTAGACGGTTGGGAGACAAAGTCAGAGAGGCAAGATTGTGTTGGTTTGGACATGTGCAGAGGAGAGATGCTGAGTATATTAGGAGAAGGATGCTAAGGATCGAACTGCCAGGCAAGAGGAAAAGAGGAAGGCCTAAGAGAAGGTTTACGGATGTGGTGAGAGAGGACATGCAGGTGATGGTGTGACAGAACAAGATGGAGAGGACAGAAAGATATGAAAGAAGATGAACCGCTGTGGCGACACCTAACGGGAGCAGCTGAAAGAAAAAGAAGAACCTATTCTACCCCATGTCGATCATATCAGAGTGGCTAAGAAACGCTTCACTAAAGCTGACGTGGTCATTACACCGGTATATGCGCAAGACACTCCTCATTAAACGTGTTTACTATTCAGTGATTCCCAGATCTGTAGCTGATTTGTATTATTGCTGATTTGTATTATTGATTTCCAAAAAGCAATGTGAGTAAAAGCGTATGCTGCATAACTAATCACAACTGTCTTTCATCTCCATCAACAGTGTCTTCGGCAATTTAGGCAAAGCCTCGGGATTTCTGCGTTAATGAGACAAAAATGTTGAAAACAAACTTTGCGAATTCATCCAGAGGTGAACATAAAGATCACTCAAGTACTGACAAGAATGAACAGCTGGATAAGCACATCGGAGCCAAACGTTTAAAAAAGCACCTGACTTTGTCAGCAGCATCCTTTCCTTATGAATGCATCTTAACAAAGGCTGCGCTGGGAAGATAAATAAGTAATCTTCTGAACTGCAGCACAGCAGAGGAAATCATTGATATAAATAGAATTATTGAAAGATTAAGCTTTTGTCGTTTCTGTATTCTTAAACCATCTTCCAGTTACACAATCCCCCGCAGTCACTGTCACATTTAACGTTCCGTATATATATTTTTTTAGACATCAGGCACTAAAAGCCGCTGACAAACCGTTCTCTTCGTTGCCAGTCTGTAGCAGCGAAAAAGTAAAAGCAATTAGAGTTTTAACAGACGTCATTAAAGTGGATCATGAGTTTGTGTAACGTTAATGAAAATGGCCAGGAGGTGTCACTAGAGAGGTGAGTGTCAAATGCTTCGAAGCTCAATTGCTTCAGACGTTTTGGTGCTTAATGAGGCTTCACTCCGCCCATCACTAAGGCCTTGTTCACACGGGCGTTAAGTTTTTGGATAAACGAACTTGCTCTGAACGTCCTAGACGTTTATGTTGCATTTTGTGGTGGCGATCGATTGACTTCTACACCGGCGTTCGTTTGTCTCTGTCTAACGCCAGCCTGCAGCCCAAATTGTAGTTTGTGTGTTAACCTGTGGAGGCAGTGTCGGGAACTGGATATGAAAGCCCTTGTCATTTTATTTGAGGTGCCTCCTTTCAATATGGACCATTTTGCTATGTTAGATGTTAATCTTCTTGTTTTAAAAATACTCGTAATACGGCGTCGTAGGGAGAGAAAAAATCGCCGCTGCTACTGGGTTCATCCTCTAACTGCACAACGTCGGGTTAAAGGAAGTTTTTTTGTGCTTTATGAAGAAATGCGAAAATTTCCGCGCAAGTTTTTTAATTACTGTCGGATGTCGGTTACCACTTTTGATTGTCTGCTGCAGCTGGTGCAATGCCACATTGCACGCCGATCAACCAATATGCGACTTGGTGTTAGCCCCGAAGAGAGACTACTTGTCACTTTGAGGTAAGGAAAGTAGTCGAGTGTGCGCTTACACCGGTGTTATGCACTGAAATGCCCCCCCTACATAATCGTTATCAAATATTATATTAGAACATAAATTAATAGGTTCATGGTTTACAAATCACATGAGACAATAAAATAAGCAATATGAAAATATATACTGTATGTTGTATATGAAAACATAAAAATATTAATATCATGGGATATATCCGGTCCTCCGAAGCGTAAAATAAACGCGCAGAAAACGAACTAGAAGCGGTTTCCTTGCGTTCGTTGAGTTTTGAACGCCAAGAAAAAGCTGCATGCAACGTTTTTTTGATGCCGTATAAACGCGCTGCCGGACAAACGCACGTCACCAAAGCCCGTGTGAACACTCTCATTGACTCCTACGTGTAGAAAACACTCCTCCTTGAACCGTCACCTTATCGTGGTGGAGGGGTTTGCGTGTCCCAATGATCCTAGGAGCTATGTTGTCCGGGGCTTTATGCCCCTGGTAGGGCCACCCAAGGCAAACTGGTCCTAGGTGAGGGATGAGACAAAGAGCGGTTCAACAAACCTCCAATGAAGAGTAAAAACTTTGGACAACGTTTTCCCTTGCCCGGACGCGGGTCACCGGGGCCCCCCCTCTGGAGCCAGGCCTGGAGGTGGGGCTCGATGGAGCGCCTGGTGGCCGGGCCTGCACCCATGGGGCTCGGCCGGGCACAGCCCGAAGAGGTAACGTGGGTCCTCCTCCCCATGGGCTCACCACCTATGGGAGGGGCCAAGGAGGTTGGGTGCAGTGTGAGTTGGGTGGTGGCGGGCGGGACCTTGGCGGTCTGATCCTCGGCTACAGAAACTGGCTCTTGGGACGTGGAATGTCACCTCTCTGAAGGGAAGGAGCCTGAGCTAGTGCGCGAGGTGAGAGGTTCCGCTAGATATAGTCGGACTCACCTCGACGCACAGCTTGGACTCTGGAACCAATCTCCTTGAGAGGGGCTGGACTCTCTACCACTCTGGAGTTGCCCCCGGTGAGAGGCGCCGAGCAGGTGTGGGCATACTTATTGCCCCCACTTGGAGCCTGTGCATTGGGGTTTACCCCGTGGACGAGAGGGTGGCCTCCTCCGCCGGGTGGGGGAAGGGTCCTGACTGTTGTTTGTGCATATGCCAACAGCAGTTTGGAGTATCCACCCTTTTGGAGTCTCTGAGGGGTTGCTAGAGGGCATACCTTCTGGGATTCCCTCGTTTTGCTGGGAGACTTCAATGCTCACGTGGGCAATGACAGTGAGACCTGGCAGGGCGTGATTGGGAGGAATGGCCACCCCGAGCGGTGTTTTGTTATTGGACTTCTGTGCTCGCCATGGATTGTCCATAACGAACACCATGTTCAAGCATAAGGGTGTTCATATGTGCACTTGGCACCAGGACACCCTAGGCCTCAGGTCGATGATCGACTTTGTGGTCGTGTCGCCGGACTTGCGCCATATGTCTTGGACACTCGGGTGAAGAGAGGGGCGGAGCTGTCAACTGATCACCACCTGGTGGTGAGTTGGCTTCGATGGTGGGGAAGATGCCGGTCAGACCTGGTAGGCCCAAACGTGTTGTGAGGGTCTGCTGGGAACGGCTGGCAGAGTCCCCTGTCAGAAGTAGCTTCAACTCCCACCTCCGCAGAACTTCAACCACGCCCCGAGGGAGGTGGGGACATTGAGTCCAATGGGCCATGTTCCGTGCCTCTATTGTTGAGGCGGCTGACCGGAGCTGTGGCCGCAAGGTGGTCGGTGCCTGTCGTGGCGGCAATCCCCAACCCGCTGGTGGACACCGCGTGAGGGATGCCGTCAAGCTGAAGAAGGAGTCCTATAGGACTTTTTGTCCTGTGGGTCTCTGGAGGCAGCTGATAGGTACCGCAGGCCAAGCGAACGCGCTTCGTTGTTGCTGAGGCAAAACTCGGGCATGGGAGGAGTTTGGAGAGGCCATGGAGAACGACTTTGGACGGCTTCGAGGAGATTCTGGTCCACCGTCCGCGCCTCAGGAGGGGAAGCAGTGCAGTGTCAACACCGTATATGGTGGGGATGGTGCGCTGCTGACCTCACTGACGCTAGGGTCGGTGGGAGGAGTACTTCAAGACCTCCTCAATCCCACTAACATGCCTTCCACGAGGAAGCAGAGCCTGGGGACTCTGAGGTGGGCTCTCCCATCTCTGGGACTGAAGTCACCGAGGTGGTCAAAAACTCCTTGGTGGCAGGGCCCCGGGTGGATGAGATACCGAGTTCCTTAAGGCTCTGGATGTTGTAGGACTGTCTTGGTTGACACGCCTCTGCAACATCGCATGGACATCGGGACAGTGCCTCTGGATTGGCAGACGGGTGGTGGTCCCCTCTTTAAAAGGGGACCGGAGGGTGTGTTCCAACTATAGAGGGATCACACCTCAGCCTCCCTGGAAAAGTCTATTGGGGTTCTGGAGAGGAGGGTCCGCCGGATAGTCAACCTCGGATTCAGGAGGAACAGTGTGGTTTTCGTCCCTGGTCGCGAACAGTGGACCAGCTCTTCACCCTTAGCAGAGTCCTGAGGGTGCATGGGAGTTTGCCCGACCGGTCTACATGTGTTTTGTGGACTTGGAAAAGGCATTCGACCGTGTCCCTCGGGAATCCTGTGGGGGTGCTCGGGAGTATGGGGTACCGGACCCCTGATAAGAGCTGTTCGGTCTCTGTACAACCGTGTCAGAGCTTGGTCCGCATTGCCGCAGTAAGTCGAGCCCGCTTCCAGTGAGAGTTGGACTCGCCAGGGCTGCCCTTTGTCACCGATTCTGTTCATAACTTTATGGACAGAATTTCTAGGCGCAGCCAGGGTGTTGAAGGGGTCCGTTTGGTGGACTCAGGATTGGGTCACTGCTTTTGCAGATGATGTTGTCCTGTTTGCTTCATCAGGCCGTGATCTTCAGCTCTCTGGATCGGTTCGCAGCTGAGTGTGAAGCGGCTGGGATGAGAATCAGCACCTCCAAATCCAGAGCATGGTCCTCAGCCGAAAAGGGTGGAGTGCCCTCTCAGGGTTGGGGGAGAGATCCTGCCCCAAGTGGAGGAGTTCAAGTATCTCGGGGTCTTGTTCACGAGTGAGGGAAGAATGGAGCGTGAGATCGACAGGCGGATCGGTGCGGCATCCGCAGTGATGCGGCTCTGCATCGGTCTGTCGTGGTGAAAAGGAGCTGAGCCGTAAGGCAAAGCTCTCAATTTACCAGTCGATCTACGCCCTACCCTCACCTATGGTCATGAGCTATGGGTAGTGACCAAAGAACGAGATCGCAATACAAGCGGCTGAAATGAGTTTCCTCCGCAGGGTGTCTGGGCTTTCCCTTAAAGATAGGGTGAGAAGCTCAGTCATCCGGGAGGGGCTCAGAGTAGAGCCGCTGCTCCTCCGCATCGAGAGGAGTCAGATGAGGTGGCTCGGGCATCTGATCAGGATGCCTCCTGGACGCCTCCCTGGTGAGGTGTTCCGGCACGCCCAACCGGGAGGAGGCCCGGGGAAGACCCAGGACACGCTGGAGGGACTATGTCTCCGGCTGGCCTGGGAACGCCTTTGGGATTCTCCCGAAGAGCTGGAAGAAGTGGCGGGAGAGGGAAGTCTGGGCCTCTGCTTAAGCTGCTGCCCCCGCGACCCGACCTCGGATAAGCGGAAGAGGATGGATGGATGGATGGGTGTAGAAAACACTCGGCGCTTGATCCGCGCTCACCTGACGCTACGAACGCAAAAAAACCGCTCAATTTTAACGCCCGTGTGAACAAGGCCTAAGATAAACCATTCCTGTTTTGGGGGTCGTCTCATTGTTGCCCCTCTATTACACCTGTTGTTGATTTCATTAACACCAAAGCAGATGAAACTGATTAACAACCCCCTCTGCTACTTAACTGACCAGATCAATAGCCCAGAAGTTTCATTGATTTAATGTTATACTCTGATTAAAAAGTGTTCCTTTAATTTTTTTTGGCGCAGTATATATAATATACCCTTACGGTATTAGGAGGAATGTGAAGCTCATCATTACAGTAGCATGCAATAAAATTCAAACAACCTTCGAGACCACAGCACAAAACGTAGTCTCGTATGATTCAGTTCGATGTTAGTAGAGTTACTTGTATTTTATAATTTTCCCAGATTTTTCAGTGGCCATGCACATTACCTAAAAAAAGACCTGTGTTTATCACATTGTTCAGATAAGATGCCTTCTACCTGCCAGTGTGCTCCTTTATCTCTTTTGAAGTTTTCTCTGCCCTGAGTCATTGTGGTAGAGCCCTTGCTTCATACCAGCTGTGCTCTATCTTACAGTATCTATGCTGAGTATGAAAGGAACACATTTTCATAATGCCAAAGTCATTACAACACTAGTTACATACTTGGGCACACCCTCTGACTAAACAGCTTTAGAATACATACGTCATCCTTGGGAATCCCTGGTTGATTTTTGTTTTTATGGTTTGCTCCTTGTTGCCATTCAGGTTATGTAAATATTCACAAACCTACCAAAATGCAGTATATGTGAAATGAAAATGAAACAGAGTCCAGAGATCTAAGAAACTGTAATATCCATCTATCATATAGCAACTTTCCTATGGTTGTTTTTGAATTATTAAAGCTGTGCTATCTTTTAGCTATGGGCATCTGACATGTATTTATATACTTCTTTTAATTTGGAGATGAATGCTGTCCAGGCTTATTTTTCATGCAAGCGTGGTCATGTTGCCTACTGACGTAGTTCTTGGACCAAAAAATACCTTATGGTTTTCATACATTACATGCATACATACATACAAAGAGAACACAGATCTACTGTAAAAGTTCCTGTATGTACAGTGTAGTTTTCCCCAACAACAAGCCCTGGATTATTAAGGAGTGAAAAAACCTTCTGAATCTTCTTCTTTTGGCTGCTCCCATTAGGGGTTGCCACAGCGGTTCATCTTCTTCCATATCTTTCTGTCCTGTACATCTTGTTCTGTCACACCATCATCTGCATGTCCTCTCTCACCACATCCACAAACCTTCTCTTGGGCCTTCCTCTTTTTCTCTTGCCTGGCAGCTCTATCCTTAGCATCCTTCCTCTCTGAATAATAAGAAGAAAGCATTCAAATCTGGTGACAAAGCGGCTCTAAAGGGTGTACAACAAGTGCAGAAAAAAAAGTTGAATGAAGGGAAGGATGTTTACAGAGAAAAAGGCAGAAAGCCTTGAACCCCTGTCCAAGACTCCAGACACCAGGTAAAAGTCTCAATAATCGACTTTATTTAAATGCCACAGTGCACAAAACACCCTCTCCTCCACTATACTCATAAATCACAAAACACTAATCACAAATACAATCCTCCAACTCCCAGACGCGTTGCCACCCTTCCACCCAGTTCAGCTCGCCGTCTGGGAGCTCCCACAGTCCTTTTATCCTTCCTGACTCGGAAGTGTTCCCAATCCCCAGTCCACGTGATTCTCTATCACTTCCAGGTCAGGTACGAGTCCTTCTTCTCACCCCAGAAGCACGTCGCTCTTCCGGCTTATAGGGCACAAATGATTCTTTGGTCCTCCCTGCAGCTCCCTCTTGTGGCCCTTGTGGTATCCAGCAGGGTCGTGTATAAGAACTACATAGTCCATGACTCCCAGCTGGTCTTCGGGGCACCTCCATACTGCAGGGAGGGCTCCATCTGGCGGCATGACAAGTCGGCCAAAGACCATAACATGTATTTATTTACCTGCTTATTGAGCTTCTGTAAATAAAAAAATCCCACTTGGAACAAACTTCTATCTATCTGCTATATGTTATGATGTGAATGTCTCTTTGCTCATTGTTAGGAGGGGTTAAAGATGGTGGAGTGTAGGTTCGTATCCCACCCACCCCCAAGCAGATTGATAGTTTATAAATTCAACAGGTATAATAGATACTAACAAAAAGCACACGTGTGAAATAACAACATAATAACATAACAAACGTGTTTTCAATGATTCTAGGGTATCCTGAAATCAAACATAAACTGGAGAATGTAAAAAAGAGAATCAGTGAAAAATAAAAAATATTTTTGTGCTTTGTGCTTTATAATTCACTTGGTAATTAGTGGCAGTAACATCTACGATAAAAGTAGACATGAAATCTACTGTCTATAGTCAGAGTTTTTATTTAAAAACATTGTAATGTTGAGAAAAGTGAACAGCAACATAACCATTGTGGCTTTCAGATGTGCTTTTATTAATTACTTTCAGGATTAGAAAGATTTAAATATTAACTCAGCCACTATTTGACAATTGTTTGTTCTGAGTAAAGTCACCTCTCTCACACTTGGGCTTAATCATGCAGAGGAGTGAAGGCGAGAGCAGGAGATCCCAACTGAACCTTTGATTCTCTGCATGACCAATTCTCACGTCAAATCAGTCAGTCATTATCCAGACCACTATATCCTAACACAGGGTCATGGGGGTCTGCTGGAGCCAATCCCAGACAGCACAGGGCGCAAGCCAGGAACAAACCCCAGGCAGGGCGCCAGCACACCACAGTGCACACACACACACACACACACACCCCAAGCACACACTAGGGACAATTTAGGATTACCAATGCACCTAACCTGCAAGTCTTTGGACTGTGGGAGGAAACCCACGCAGACACGGGGAGAAAATGCAAACTCCACGCAGGGAGGACCCTGGAAGTGAACCCAGGCGTGCACGTCAAATTAGAGGAACTGAAAAAGTAACTAACATACTACACTCCTTCACTATAAAAGACATCTTAAATGTTTTTCAGCATGTAGTTTTTACTAGGGATTGACTTACTGAATATTTTCCAATGTGATTAATCTAACCAATTCTTAAATTCTTCAGAATGAAAAAAATCTTCCTTGGTTTTCCCTTGCATTTTTTCTCCAATCGGATTGTTAGCTTTTACAGCTTCACCTACCCAGTCTGTGCTTGGAGGAAAGCGAAGATCAAAACATGGGCTAATAGGTTAAAGGAAAACAAAAAAAAAAAACTGTCCTTCCATTCATTTTCATAATATAGACTAATATTTTTCTGTTTTATGTTTCTGCTTCACTATATGAATACAGCTATTTGCTGAAATGTGTTTGGTTTCATTTCTAGTGAAATGACTCGCACTTTTAAGGTTGCTGCATTACATTTCCAGAGTTGCAGTGTCATTGCACCATCTTGTACTCGGGTGACTCGGGCATGTCTGGGATTTTCCCTTGAATGAAGATAATTGTTGCCCGCTCAAATTCAAGCGCCTCATTCTGGGTTTTCTTAAAGCCCAAATAAGTGAAAATGCAAGAATGAGTGTTTTATTCGGAATATAATAAAACCTTTATTTCAAAAAGTATGGTTCTCTCCTGGAAAATAACATAGCATGTTTTATTCACGTAACACTATGTCTGTAGTACTAGGATGTTGTACCGTGCTAGCCATTTTCTCTACATTCACGTAACACTGAAATACAGCAAGTAAAACGACAAAATAATATCAAATTTTCAAGTGATTCTAGCCTGTAAACGTGAGGGATGGAGACAGGGGATTTCCACAGCAAATAGAGCAAAGGATTTGCTTTCCTCTCTTACTCTGCTTTATTGTTAATATTTCCTGTACTTAGTAATTTCACAGAGTATGACATTTTTTGTATCAATCAAATACGATTTTTATTGAACATCTTTTATAGAGTACGCCACCACAGGATCTTTACTAATAATATATTTGAAACACTATACATTACAAAAAAAAGGCGTCATATACTTGAATCGAAAGGAGTTTTAACATTGATGCCAGTCATGCCAGCTTATGCACCAATCTGCCCTTCATGAGAAAAGTTAAAAGATAAAACGGTGTTAATTATACTGTCCATTCGGGGCCAGTTAATTTGATAAATTCATATATCCTTCTACACTGAAAGGGGAGCCGGTAACTCGTTAGAGCGAATGAATACCTATACTAACTTTTTTTGTAATGAAGGTCCAAATCGGACTACACAGAGGACCTGGAAACTCTAGTAATCGAACCCATGTCACTGCAGCTCAGTGTGCTAACCAGTATGCCACGACGCTCTCCTGTTTTTGTATTTTTGTAACAAGGCTTCTCATCTAAGATGGATCCAATCCTTTTTGGGAAGAAAAAGAACTGGATAGAGGCAGATTTCTGTTCCAAATATATTCTCTGCAGATGCTAGCACATGATGAGGCCAAAAAACAACAATATTACTTCCTCTCACATAACCTCCCAGATCTTGAATGCTTAACTTTATAATAAACACTACTTTCTAACACATTACAACTAAAGAGAGAAATTAACATTGGAATTCTAAATGTAAGTATATTCCTATTCCCATTCTAATATAATGAACATTTACTTCTCTAATTTAATGCTTAAGTGACAACATAACTTCACACTTTTAAAAGTAGCGCTATAAAAATATTCACCGATTGAATATTTCGTCTCTGTTGCTTTTAAGTTTTCTGGGATTTTCATACATATCGGGCAAAACAAAGCAAAAAAAAAAAACAACATAGTAATACTCATTCAAGGTCTGCCTTTTCTGATGTTTATCTGATTCGAAACCTGACTGATCATCACTAAATTGAGAAACCGAAACTGAAAAATAAATGAGTTCGGGATTAGCAGCTGCGCTGCCACATAAAGCTGCTGAATCAAATAGCCAATCAGGTGCAGGAGACACGTCGAGGGGCATTACAAAAACGCGCCCTGTGCCTCCTTTCGAGTTATAAATTGGACCTGAACTCGAAAAGTGTCACAAGTAGGAGGCAGCAGCCGTTATCTTCACGGAGAGGAGCTGAGGCAAACCACAGGTAGAGATTTAATTTTATTTGCTATCCCAGTATCAGTAATTTTTATATACATGAATTAGAAATTGTCAACGAGAACAGACATTTCAATTTAACAAGGCTTGCCAATTTTATTTGCCTAATTTTCCTTATGCCACTTGCGTCTTCTTAGTGTATATATATATATATATAATACTTTTCCGTAACCTCATAGTTAATTGTATAGATGATCACATAACTGAGAGTAACACTCGTAATTTTTTTAAGAACGGTGTTCATGAAAGATGCAGTAGCACAGTAACAGAAAAACACAGCAAGGACAGATACTTTAGGGTAAATGGGACCACTTCCAACAGACGAGGCGCTTTGCTTCAAAAGATGCACTCGCAACCGCCGGCAATGCTCCAAACATATACTAGTAGTAATCGTTAACATGCGATACATCATCAATAATAAATAAAACATAATGTCATCCCTCTATGGAGCAACCGCTACTTGGTTTTATCTAGTGTCTCTGTTATAAACGACTCGAAAGAGGCATTACAGAATTGTGCGGGAAGGGATAAATACTTCCAAATATACTCAATCTCTACTCTGATATACGTATATATTCAGCATATACACATACTTTTCTGTCTTTATTTCCCTCTCATATATACACACATACACGCACACACACACACGCACAGACAATATATACATATTATATGGCAAATATATGTGTTAGTAGTCGACAAAAATGTAATGGCACACCCTTACAAATTGTAAAACTGCATAGACATTCGATTGCCGACAAAATCACGACAGAAGAACTCGTATTCCTTCCGCGTATTAAATTAGATTCTGGCGATATTTCAGCAAGCAGAATACTGTTCATATTGCATAGACGAGAATTTCCAATAGTTCAGCATTTGCCGTAACTATAATAAAATCTCAGGGCCAGACTCTTGGCCGAGCTGGAATATACCCGTAGACCTGGTGGGCCGCAGTTGCTGCAGGTTTTCATTCTAACCCTCTTCTTCAACAGTGACCAGTTTTTGCTGCTAATTCATTTGTTTTGTCTTAGTTTTAATTAACTTAACTCAGGCTGCTTAGTTGTCTCTTTTTCCTTAATTAACAGCCAAACAAAAATGAGACATAAAACAAGCCGCCACATGACCAGCTCACCTGTACCCATTACACAATATCTGAAAATAAAGAGTGGTGATGGTGTCAGTAAGGATGATCTCTCAGGTCACCAAAATATTTTGACTGTGTACTTAGAAAAAAAAAAAAACAGAAAAACAAACAGTTCTGGAAATGTCTGCCGTGGCAGAATGACAGCATATACAACCATGGAATAAAATAACAGCTTTAATTAACAGCAAGACTGTTAAGTCAAGACTGAGTAAAATTAGTTGGAGTTTGAAATCCCAGTTTAGCTGGTCATCTCTTAGTTCGTTTCACATCTCATTTCTGTTTGTCTGTCATTTAATAAAGAGAAGAATCAATTCAGTAGAATGAATCCTTTAAAACAGGGCTATTAAACTGAAGGGAAAAGAAGTTAATTAGCAGTGAAAGCTGATTAGAAAATGGATTAGAATGAAAACCTGCATCCACTGTGGCCCTCCAGGCCCAGAGTTTGTCAACACTGATGTAGAATGATAGCGAGCAAGTTGGGCTTGGATTGAGGATTGGGCCGCCATAGGGCCACTCCTATGAATTTCACTTTGGGGAAATAACTAGTTCAGGGACATAGTCTGCTAGTGCCTATCCCAGAAGGGGTGAAAGGCAGGAAAGAATGAAGGGAGAGGACCCAAAAACATTTGGATTAAGACAGCCATGTAAAGAATTGTCTTAAAAATGAAATTGTTTGTAAAATGGAAGTATAAAGGCCAGAGTCAGTGCCAACAATACCATATAGGTGAAATTGGCAGTCACTCTGGGCAGCAATGCTGGGGTTTTGGGGGCTGTGTGGACAGCTTTTTGTCAACTCCAAAGGACCCCCATTCTTTCATCTAATATCTGTGTAACATCACACTCCAAACTCCAATGGGGCAGCTATTCCGTGCAAAAGGTGTAAAGCAATTACCTTCAAGACTGTCTTTTTTCCATGATATTTTCAACTTCACTTATGGCAGCGGAAAAACTCGGGCAGCTTAGGCTACTTTTCAGTGGCAGTTGAACATTCTGGCAGATATATGCATGGCTACCATACAGCTACATAATAATAAAAGTAATGATAATATATAATAACAACATGGGTTATCATTTTAACTCAGAGTTCCTGAATCCTGGATTTGATTTCCTGTTCCAAGCATCAGATGTTATATACTTTGCATGTTCTCCTTGAGTGATGTGACGGATTACCAACTCCATCCAGGGTTGGTTCCTGTTCCTTATCGCAGCCATGATAGGCATTGGTGTCCTGTGAAAATGAACTAGATAAGCAGGTTGAATTCCTATGCCTGGAAAGCCAGAATAACCATCATGTTGAGTATCTAGTGACTGAAATTTGTTTCTTTTTAACAGATTCCGGTTTTGAAAGTCTGGAAATTCCAATGGAGCTGACAGTAAAATTCCTCAATGGGAAAACATACCTCTTGGATGTGAATCCCTCCATTACTGTGAAGCAGCTAAAGCAGCAAATAGAGAGCCGATCTGGATGTCC
Source organism: Polypterus senegalus (assembly GCF_016835505.1). Lineage (NCBI taxonomy): Eukaryota > Metazoa > Chordata > Cladistia > Polypteriformes > Polypteridae > Polypterus > Polypterus senegalus. Next base: position 297,545,293 of record NC_053154.1, read on the forward strand.
AGCACAACATATGAATCTAGCAGTTCAGAATGGATCGACAAATACTTTGGAAAAAGAGGACTGGAGACTTGATCAATATGGGTTGAAACCTGGGACTATTGTGACAGTGATCATCACCGAACCAAAGCCCATGCAGGTGTTTCTGAAGAATGACAAAAGTCAAACGAGAACCTACGAGATACAACCTGGTGAAACTGTCACACAGTTCAAGCAAAAAGTCTATCAGGGTGAAAAGGTTCCTACTAACCAGATGGTACTTATATATGAAGCAAAGCAGCTGGAGGATGGCAGAAAAATGGATGACTACAACATTCAAGCCAATACGACCATTAATCTCCTACTACGCCTCCGCGGAGGATAATAAAATGTCCCAATCCATCCCAGTATTTGTCATTAGCTGCAGTATTTACTTCCTATTATAATAATGAAAAGGAAGAAAGCAGCACCTTACACTTTTGCTTCTGTTCCTATTTGTAATAATAATATTGTATTAGTATTTTATATAGTTGTAATAATATTTTAGGTTCAATTCAAAAACAGAAGTGTTCTAGAACTTAAAAGATTAGTTGAAAAAATGTAGCATTATATTTTTTTATTTCTTATTGCGTACATTATTTTATATGAGGACACATTAATATATAAAGTGCATTGTTGTAATTAGAGTTGTTTTCTGATGTTTATTTAATATACAACAATTGTAACCCTCTCTGTTTATTTTATTTCACGATAATCTAGTTTGTTCTTCTGTTATATAATGCAGTTACTTATGCAGACTGCTGAAGTGAATTTGTATATAATATATTTTTACAATAATCACTGCTGTTTCATAATATTGCATGTTTAAAGGGGAACAAAAAATAAATAAAACTCTTATCCAAATCTACTGGTTACATGCTTTTCTTTGGAGGGCAGAACCCAAGAAAATAAAGGAATATTGAGTCCTGTTTAAAAGTAACACAAGTTAAATGTACATATGAAATACTGAATAGTTATTAAAATAAACATTTCACACTGCTAGGATATTCTGAAGGCAGCACTTGGACAACAGAGAGTACACCGATAGCATAATTGAGATTGAGGGAATTTCAGGGCTGATTTTAGGCGTCATAAACAGGACTACTGGCTCAGTTACACAGACTTCTATCTTTGTGCATCTACTGGGTGAACCCAGAATTACCCACAGCAGTTTCTTTTAGTGTTCTAAATATTCCGAGAAGTGTGTCAAAAATATGATATGTGTTTACTGAATTTACTTGCAAAGCTTTTCATCAATTCCTTTTTAATTTGTGCTTAAAGCAGTTGCTTGATGAGAAGCACTAATTTGTGAATGAGAGGCTCTAATTTGGAAACATTGTCTGCTTATTAATTTGCAAATCCTAGTATTTCATTGCCAGTTGACATGGAACAAAAACCTCTCCGAGTTGCATAAGGCGCAAGACAGAATATTTCCCTGGTTGGGGTGCAAATCCATGACAGGTTATATCTCACTTCTAGCTACGCCACTAGAGACACTTGCATCGGCCTAATGTATATTTCTTTAAGATTTAGGAGGGAACCCAAAAGGAGCCTTTGAGGTTTTAATGTAACATTTATTACATGTCATAATATACATAATACCTGTATTCTCTAATTCACTTTATCCAGTTTTTGAATTTGGGGGGGATGTCGCAAGAGCATACTGGAGCCCAATCTCAGCAGAACTGGGTGCAGGGTAGAAAACATCTTTATTTTATATATCTTTATGTCCCAAAATAACTAGTTTAGAAAGACTTGAAAAGAAGCCATGCGTCAATCCACTGGAGTAGAGGTCACATAAACCTAAAAGAGCTTTAAGTGAGGAAGAATTCATTAAAATACATAACAAAAACTCGAGGAAACAATATTTTGCAAATTCAGTTGTCCAGTTCTCTGACTGTTATTACTCCAGGCTTGGGATTATTTTTTTATATCAAAATATACATTTTTTACTATTCTAGAAAAGTTATCCATCAGAAATCTTTAAAGAGAAACTACATTAAGTAGACACTTCCTTTTTAATTTATAGTGGAAGATGGTAAATGCCATATCCTGAGAGAGGTGATGTCTTGTTTCATTTTTAGGCTGATAACCTCACGGTGACAAAGCAAATCTGGTGGTGTCCTATCAATTATCTTTAAGCAATAAGTGTCACTGTCTGCTAGAGTGTGCATGCTAAACTGGCTGGTGTACCACCTAAAACAGGGTGTCCTGAGCCACAAAAAAAATCAATCAACCTTGATAATTTGAATGGAGTTAAAATGACTTTATACGTATACAGTGTGTCCAAAAAGACAAAAAACCTCAAAAGCACTAACGATAGATAGATAGATAGATAGATAGATAGATAGATAGATAGATAGATAGATAGATAGATAGATAGATAGATAGCACTTAGTACTTCAGTTCTGTTTTCAGAGGTGATCAAGTAGACAAAGGACATACGCTGTAAATGTAGCATTGTGCATTGACAACAAAGTAATAAGTTTGTCTTTTGTTCAATAAACTCCTGACAGCAGCCTGTATGATGTCACTTTTCAGTTTCATTTCTGCTATAATGCTACCTATCACCTTTCAGGCTGCTTCCTTGTAGCTCAGCTCTCAGAGATTTTCATGTTTATTTTATCTGCCTGAGAACATACTTTGTAACTTGGGAATTTCCACTAATTGAAACAGTGAATTTTGTCCTCTAGTGATTATAATGTAGACTTAATAACCTTTGGAGTTGAACAATTAACTACTTTTTTTCTGAACAGTGGACATTTTACATTAAAACATTTATCTTGGCCTTGCTACCCTTGAAGATTTTTTTCCAGTTTAATTTATTTTTTCTGTTCTTATCATTAGACTTATCTTTAGATACTTACAATACAATCTTATATATAAACATCTACTCATGTAAGTGTGTGTGTCTGTCCGGCCTGGAAGTGAGAGGTGGAGTCTGGGTAAGAGCTTGAGGATATTCAAGTGAGGCCAGCACATCGACAAAAGGAAACCACTGAACAAAGACAGTCACTTAGCCGCTAATACACAAACGACGTGAGCACGTCAGCAACACAAATCCTCCTAGAGAGAGATGCCCAGAGTAGTTCCTACTTTTTACAGCACAGGCTTACATAACTAGTATTATAAACTGTATAAGAACTGTACATTTCTACTAAGTATAGATCTATGTTATGTAAGCTCATATGGATTTATTTTGTATTTATTCATCATTATTTATGCCTAATTTAATTTTAGTTTACTTGTTACTATTTCTTTGACAATTTCATGAAGCACTTTAAACTATATCCTATGTATGAAAATGGGCTATAGAAATAAATGTTGTTGTTCTTATCTACATTCAGTACTGAGAATACATATAAAACAACTTTAGATAGACATTTGTCTCTATTAAAAATAAAAGCCTCTTTTTGTTATCTGGATAGGACACCACAATGTAACAGTTCAGAGTACTGAATGGACTTAATACATGAAGAGAAACTGTTATACACCCCATATGGACACTGAGAAAAACATGAAACTCCACAAAAACAATCATCTGAAAATGAAACTCAAACAGCTGGAGATATGAGGTGACAGCACAAAATGCTGTGCCACTTTGTCATTTCTTGTCAAAACAAAAGGAAATTATGAAGTGTTGTTATAGAATTAGAGCAGAAACAAGACCTGAATTAACGATACGAGTTATCATCCTCCTAAGAAGCTGATAATAACAATAAGGTAGCCTTCCAATGGAGGAAGTGTATTGATGGTGAACTTCTCCCATGAGGTTTGATCTTTAAGGATATCATTTTAAATTATTTTTCTGTCTTCTGTTATTCTAATAGCCTATAGCATTTGTAATTTATATTGCACAATTCTGGTTTCAAAACCAAGTCAACACAGATCTTTACAATTTCAGAATCGGGTTTTGTGCGATAATTTAATTTCTAATTCTAGAGAACAAAGTACTCTGTAAAATGCGCTATAGTCATGATGAAGTTATCATGCGACAAAACATTAGAACTTTATAAATGTTAGAAAAAGCTGATTAGTGTCCATAAGAAATATGTTGAAAAATACATTGTGTTTGGCTTTTCTGGTATTTGTCTAACTGGTCACCCAAAATAAGTCTGCGTGCCAAACGTGTAGTGAATGAAATCGCAGTTTGTTTGTCCTTCTCCACTTTAAACCCATCTGGAAGAACACCAAACACAGCTGTTAGAGGGTTAGGAGGGATTGTGACACCAAGGCTGTCTGAAAGGCACTAAAAAATGTAATTTTTAATTTTTATGAATTCTTATCAGTTATGTACAGAGGTAACATAAAGACTTAGTTATTTCTGATCCATTATATTCTGTACAAATATATTCCAAGAGCAGGTACTGTTGGTAGTTTTGTCCATAATAACCGAGTTTGTGCTATGATTGCTTCTTTATTTATATAATGAGAGGACTGGCAAGTGAAGAGCCCCACTCAGGGTCTGGCACGAGGGACAAGTCTGGCTGCATCACATTTCAAAATTCAACATCTTAGCCATTAGGAGACCACTTTTGTTAGACTACCTTCAGTTAGGTCCATAAATATTTGGACAGAGACAACTTTTTTCTCATTTTGGTTCTGTACATTACCACAATGAATTTTAAATGAAACAACTCAGATGCAGTTGAAGTGCAGACTTTCAGCTTTAATTCAGTGGGTTGAACAAAAAGACTCCATAAAAATGAGAGGCAAATGTGAGGCAATTTTTTTAACACAATCCCTTAATTTCAGGGGCTCAAAAGTAACTGGACAATTGACTCAAAGGCTATTTCATGGGTAGGTGTGTTCAAGTCCGTCGTTATGTCTTATCAATTAAGCAGATAAAAGGCCTGGAGTTGATTTGAGGTGTGGTGCTTGCATGTGGAAGATTTTGCTGTGAACAGACAACATGCGGTCAAAGGAGCTCTCCATGCAGGTGAAAGAAGCCATTCTTAACCTGGGAAAACGGAAAAAACCATCCGAGAAATTGCTACAATATTACGAGTGGCAAAATCTATTTTGGTACATCCTGAGAAAGAAAGCAAGCACTGGTGAACTCAGCAACGCAAAAAGACCTGGACATCCACGGAAGACAACAGTGGTGGATGATCGCAGAATCATTTCCATGGTGAAGAGAAACCTCTTCACAACAGCCAAATAAGTGAACAACACTCTCCAGGGGGTCGGCATATCAATATCCAAGTCTACAATAAAGAGAAGACTGCATGAAAATAAATACAGAGGGTGCACTGCAAGGTGCAAGCCACTAATAAGCCTCAAAAATAGAAAGGCTAGATTGGACTTTGCTAAAGAACATTCTTTGGACAGATGAAAACAAGATCAACCTCTACCAGAATGATGGCAAGAAAAAAATATGGAGAAGGCGTGGAACAGCTCATTATCCAAAGCATACCACATCATCTGTAAAACACGGTGGAGGCAGTGTGATGGTTTGGGCGTGCATGGCTGCCAGTGGCACTGGGACACTAGTGTTTATTGATGATGTGACACAGGACAGAAGCAGCCGAATGAATTCTGAGGTGTTCAGAGACATACTGTCTGCTCAAATCCAGCTAAATGCAGTCAAATTGATCGGGCGGCGTTTCATGATACAGATGGACAATGACCCAAAACATACAACCAAAGCAACCCAGGAGTTTATTAAAGCAAAGAAGTGGAAAATTCTTGAATGGCCAAGTCAGTCACATGATCTTAACCCAATTGAGCATGCATTTCACTTGTTTAAGACTAAACTTCAGACAGAGAGGCCCACAAACAAACAGCAACTGAAAGCCACTGCAATAAAGGCCTGGCAGAGCATTAAAAAGGAGGAAACCCAGCATCTGGTGACGTCCACGAGTTCAAGACTTCAGGCTGTTATTGCCAGCAAAGGGTTTTCAACCAAGTATTAGAAATACACATTTTATTTCCAGTTATTTAATTTGTCCAATTACTTTTGAGCCCCTGAAATAAAGAGATTGTGTTAAAAAGTGAGCTTTAGTTGCCTCACATTTTTATGCAATCTTTTTGTTCAACCCACTGAATTAAAGCTGAAAGTCTGCACTTCAACTGCATCTGAGTTGTTTCATTTAAAATTCATTGAGGTAATGTACAGATTTAAAATTAGAAAAAAGTTGTCTCTGTCCAAATATTTATGGACCTAACTGTATATAATACATACTACTACAGCCCCTGCCACTGTTCTCAAAAATGAAGAACAAACAAAAAAGAGCTATTAATAATTGCTATAGATAATAATTACAAGAAGAGAGTACAGCCAAATGAAGATACAGAATTCCAGAGTATGCTACTGATGTATCAATTTTGTAATTTGGGCTCAATATAACAGTATTAGTTTTTGGTTGGGGCAGTACTTGCCGAGCAGTCTGCTATTTGTTTGCATAATCTGGCATTTCCATCCATCCATCCATTTTCCAACCCGCTGAATCCGAACACAGGGTCACAGGGGTCTGCTGGAGCCAATCCCATGTTATTTTAAATTTTTTGTATCGAATTACTAATTCAATGTCTAAATTGGGCGGCACGGTGGCGCAGTGGCAGCGCTGCTGCCTCGCAGTTAGGAGAACCGGGTTCGCTTCCCGGGTCCTCCCTGCGTGGAGTTTGCATGTTCTCCCCGTGCCTGCGTGGGTTTCCTCCGGGCGCTCCGGTTTCCTCCCACAATCCAAAGACATGCCGGTTAGGTGGATTGGCGATTCTAAATTGGCCCTAGTGTGTGCTTGGTGTGTGGGTGTGTTTGTGTGTGTCCTGCGGTGGGTTGGCACCCTGCCCAGGATTGGTTCCTGCCTTGTGCCCTGTGTTGGCTGGGATTGGCTCCAGCAGACCCCCGTGACCCTGTATTCGGATTCAGCGGGTTAGAAAATGGATGGATGGATGTCTAAATTCAAAACTTTAAACCAATAGATGATGTTTCTTACTATGGGAAAACCAGATCAGTTTGGCGTTTCCAATTAACCTAACAAACACGATCATACAAACACTGAAGGAAACCCATTCACAGAAGGGAAAGAACTTCAATCATACAAACGGTGATTGGGCTGAATTCCAACTTAGGCTGTCCGGCAACACTCTTTCATAACATTTTCTACACAGTCATTAACACCTTAATAATTGAATATGTAAAATAAGGCTAAATGTCATCTTACAAACATAGCTCTATGGTGAATTTACTAGCATGAATGTTAATATAGGTGAGCTACTTTAGTGTTATAAAAAGCCGTTGCATTTAATGACCCAAACTCCGACGCATTTTTCATGCTTAACAAAATATTTTAAGGAATCCTGCCTTATTATGAACAGTCCGGGTTTTTTCCTTTAGGGCAATTTGCCGTTATCACAACAGGCACAGTAAATCGAAAAGAAAACTCGCATATTTGAATCGAAACTGTTCATTTAAAAATATGGCATGAATAGTCCGCTGGGGGAGGAGAGAAGGAAACCGAAAAACTCATCGAAGAGGTTCGGCTCGTGACGTCACTGGCTCGAACAGCCAATTAGAAACAATGATGACCAGCACAAGTGAAGATTCTCAAATCATAAATAGGCGCACACGCAGCACAGACAAGCGGTTTATAAAGTACCTTACAGCGAGTACTAGCCGTAAAGGAACTTCGAAGAGGAGCGCTAGCCGTCCTGCTGCAGGTATTCTTTTTTATTATGTAGCCTATTTCCAAATGCCATTCCAGTTTGTAATAATGTAATTATTGCATTATAGTATTGTATTTGATGCCTGATATAACTTTTTAGAACCCCGAGTTACACTACTATTAGCTCATCTATGGGCCGGACCGGAGATCGGTTGTGCGTGAATTTGTAATAAACGTTCCAAGAAGTGGGCCTGGTCATTTCTAAAGACGTTTTATTGTTATTTTTTTAAGAGTGGACGGTTTAGGTGGACCAACACTCTACGCCAATATGGACAACTTTACCTTTAAGTGGCTGGCTCAGACAATTTAGTAGATCCTGCAGATCCGAATGGTGCTCACTTTAAAGGAAGAAGACAAGTTGAGAAAAATACACTAAAAATTGAAGTAATATATGATGCAAAGTTAATTTCTTGCTAAATTAGGTTAAAGGAAAAAATACTGTCTTTCCATTCATTTTCATAATATAGTCTAATATTTTTGTATTTTATGTTTCTACTGCATTATGCACGTGAATTCAGCTATTTGCTGAAATTTGTTTGGTTTCATTTCTAGTGAAATGACTCGCACTTTTAAGGTTGCTGCATTAAACTTCCAGAGTTACAGTGTCATTGCACCATCTTGTAGTCCGGTGATTCGGGCATGTCTGGGATTTCCCCTTCAATGTAGATTATTGTTGCCCGCTCACCTTCAAGTGCCTGATTCTGGATTTTTTTACTGCCTAGAGAAGTGAAAATGCAAGAATGAGCGTTTTATTCAGAATATAATAAAATCTTTTTTTCAAAAACTATGGTTCTCTCCTGAAGAATAAAATAACATGTTTTATTCACGTAACACTGACTAAAACGACAAAATAATTTCTAAATGTCAAATGATTCTAGCCTGTAAACGTGAGGGATGGGGACAGGGGTTTCCAAAGCAAACAGAGCAAAGTACAGTATTTACTTTCCTCTCTTACTCTGCTTTATTGCTAATATTTCCTGTATTTAGTAATTTCACAGATTATAACATTTTTCAATCAATCAAACACAGTTTTTATTGAGCATCTTTTATAGAGTACGCCAACACAGGATCTTTGCTAACAATATATTTGAAACACTATACATTACGAAAAAAGACGTCCGATACTTGAATCGAAAGGAGTTTTAACATTGATGCCAGTCATGCCAGCTTCTGCGCCAATTCACCCTTCATGAGATTAGTTAAAAGATAAAACGGTTTTAATTATACTGTCCATTCGGTGTCAGCTAATTTGATAAGTTCATATATCCCTCTACACTGAAAAGGACGCCGGTAACTCGTTGGAGCGATTGAATTACCTATACCAAATTGACTTTTTTTGTAATGAAGGTCCAAATCGGACTACACAGAGGACCTGGAAACTCTAGTAATCGAACCCATGTCACTGCAGCTAATTGTGCTAACCAGTATGCCACGACGCTCTCCTGTTTTTGTAACTTTTAAAAGTATCGCTATAAAAATATTCACCGGTTGAATATTTCGTCTGTGTTGTTTTTGAGCTTTCTGGGATTTTCATACATATCGGACAAAATAAAGCAAAAAAAAAAAACAGTAATTCTCGTTCAAGGTCTATCTTTTCTGATGTTTATCTGATTCGAAACTGACTGATCTGCACTAAACCGAGAAATCGAAACTGAAAAATAAATGAGTTCAAGATTAGCAGCTGCGCAGCGTTATCCAACCACATAAAGCTGCTGAATCAAATAGCCAATCAGGTGCAGGAGACACGTCGAGGGGTATTACAGAAACGCGCCCTGCACCTCCTCTCGAGTTATAAATTGGACCTGAACTCGAAAAGCGTCACAGGTAGAAGAGAGCAGCCGTTATCTTCACGGAGAGGAACTGAGGCAAACCACAGGTAGAGATTTAAATTTATTTGCTATCCCAGTATCAGTAATTTTTATATACATGAATTAGAAATTGTCAACGAGAACAGACATTTCAATCTAACAAGGCTTGCCAATGTTTTTGCCTAGGTTTTCTTATGCCACTTACGTCTTCTTAGTGTATGTGTGTATATATATATATATATATATATATATATAAGGGCAGCACGGTGGCGCAGTGGTAGCGCTGCTGCCTCGCAGTTAGGAGACCCAGGTTCGCTTCCCGGGTCCTCCCTGCGTGGAGTTTGCATGTTCTCCCCGTGTCTGCGTGGGTTTCCTCCGGGTACTCCGGTTTCCTCCCACAGTCCAAAGACATGCCGGTTAGGTGGATTGGCGACTCTAAATTGGCCCTAGTGTGTGCTTGGTGTGTGGGTGTGTTTGTGTGTGTCCTGCGGTGGGTTGGCACACTGCCCAGGATTGGTTCCTGCCTTGTGCCCTGTGTTGGCTGGGATTGGCTCCAGCAGACCCCCGTGACCCTGTGTTCGGATTCAGCGGGTTGGATAATGGATGGATATATATACTTTTCCTTAACCTCATAATTAATTGTCATTAATGTCATCCATCTATGGTGAAACCGCTACTTGGTTTTATCTAGTGTTTCTGTTATAAACGACTCAAAAGAGGCAACACAGAATTGTGCGAGATGGGATAAATATTTCCAGATATACCCCGTCTCTTCTCAAATATACGTACATATTCAGCATGCACATACTTTTTCTGTCTTTCTTTCCCTCTCACATACACACACACACACACACACACAATATATATATACATATTATATGGCAAATATATGTGTGTTAGTAGCCGACAAAAATGTAATGGGACACGCTTACAAATTTTAAAACTGCATAAACATATCTATTGCCGACAAAATCACGACAGAAGAACTCGTATTTCTTCCGCGTATTGAATTAGATACTGGCGATATTTCAGCAAGCAGAATACTGTTCATATTACATAGACGAGAATTTTCAATAATTCAGCATTTGCCATAACTATAAATAAATCTCAGGGCCAGACTTTTGATTGAGTTGAATATACCCGTAGACCACGGGTGTCGAACTCCGGTCCTGGTGGGCCGCAGTGGCTGCTGCAGGTTTTATTTCTAAACCTCTTCTTCATTAGTGACCAGTTTTTGCTGCTAATTAATTTGCTCTGCCTTAGTTTTAATTAACTTGACTCAGGCTGATTAGTTGTCTCTTTTTCCTTAATTAGCAGCCAAACAAAAATGAGACACAAAACAAGCCGCCACATGACCAGTTCACCTGTACCCATTACACAATCTCTGAAAATAAAGAGAGGTGATGGTCTCAGTAAGGTTGATCTGTCAGGTCACCAAAACATTTTAATTGTGTAGAAAAAAACCGAAAAACAAACAGTTCTGGAGATGTCTGCTGTGGCAGAATGACAGCATCTACAACCATGGAATTAAATAACAGCTTTAATTAACAGCAAGACTCGGCTTCTCATTAACAGACTGGTTTGAGTGAAATTAGTTGGGGTTTGAAATCCCAGTTTAGCTGGTCATCTATCGGTTCGTTTCACATCTCATTTCTGTTTGGCTGGCACTCAATGAAGAAGAGAATCAATTCAGTAGAATGAATCCTTTAAAACAGGGCTATTAAACTGAAGGGAAAAGCAGTGAAAGCTGATTAGGAAAAGGGTTAGAATGAAAACCTGCGTCCACTGCGGCCCTCCAGGCCCGGAGTTTGTCAACACTGATGTAGAATGATAGCGAGCGAGTTTGGGGGGTGTTAGATTGGGCCGCCATAGGGCCACTCCCTCAGTGTGTGTATATAATATATAGGGTGGTCCAGATATAATAATGCAATTTTCATTACGCTATGACTTATTAAGTTTACTGTATTACATAGAAAATTCACAAAAAATTCTTTTTGTTGGCGATAGATGGCAGCACATGCCCTGTATTCCAAAATGGTGGGGAGACGGTTGTCAGTCAAACAGCGGGTGCGATGTGTTCGCCTTTTCATATGTGTATAATATATAAATTGTAACATGACTACACAAAATAATGCATGAATTTCACTTTTGGGGGGAAAAAACTAGTTCAGGGATATAGTCTGCTAGTGCCTATCCTAGAAGGGGTGAAAGGCAGGAAAGAATAAAAGAAAAGAACCCAAAAACATTTGGACTAAGACGGCCTTATAAAGAATTGCCTCAAAAATGAAATTGTTTATAGAATAGGAGTATAAAGGCAGAGTCAGCGCCAACAATACCATATAGGCGAAATTTCAGTCACTCTGGGAAGCAATGCTGGGGCAAAAAAACTCGGGCAGCTCAGGCTACTTTTCAGTGGCAGTTGAACATTCTGGCAGATATATGCATGGCTACCATACAGCTACTACTACTACATAATAAAAGTAATAATAATATATAATAACATGGGTTATCATTTTAACTCACAGTTCCAGAATCCTGGATTTAATTTCCTGATCCAAAAATTAAATGTTTTATAGTTTGCATGTTCTCCTTGAGTGATGTGACGGATTGCCAACTCCATCCAGGGTTGGTTCCTGTTCCTTATCGCAGCCAGGATAGGCACCGGTGTCCTGTGAAAATGAACTAGATAAGCAGGTTGTAAAAATAATGTATGGATGCATGAATTCATATGCCTGGAAAACCAGAATAATCATCATGTTGAGTACTAAAATCTAGTGACCTGAAATTTGTTTCTTTTTAGCAGATTCCGGTTTTGAAAGTCTGGAAATTCCAATGGAGCTGACAGTAAAATTCCTCAATGGGAATACATACCACTTGGATGTGAATCCCTCCATTACTGTGAAAGAGCTAAAGCAGCAAATAGAGAGCCGATCTGGATATCCAGCACAACGTATGAATCTAGCAGTTCAGAATGGATCGACAAATACTTTGGAAAAAGAGGACTGGAGACTTGATCAATATGGGTTGAAACCTGGGACTATTGTGACAGTGATCATCACCGAACCAAAGCCCATGCAGGTGTTTCTGAAGAATGACAAAGGTCAAACAAGAACCTACGAGATACAACCTGGTGAAACTGTCACACAGTTTAAGCAAAAAGTCTATCGGGGTGAAAAGGTTCCTACTGACCAGATGATACTGATATATGAAGGAAAGCAGCTGGAGAATGGCAGAAAAATGGATGACTACAACATTCGAGCCAATACGACCATTTATCTCCAACTACGCCTCCGCGGTGGATAATAAAATGTCCCAATCCATCCCAGTATTTGTCATTGGCTGCAGTATTTACTTCCTATTAAAATAATGAAAAGGAAGAAACCGGCACCTTTCACTTTTGCTTCTGTTCCTATTTGTAATAATAATATTGTAATAATATTTTAGGTTCAATTCAAAAACAGAAGTGTTCTAGAACTTAAACGATTTGTTGAAAAAATGTAGCATATTTTTTTATTTCTTATTGCGTACATTATTTTGTATGAGGACACGTTAATATATAAAGTGCATTGTTGTAATTAAGAGTTGTTTTCTGATGTTTATTTAATATACAATTGTAACCCTCGCTGCTTATTTTATTTCACGATAATCTAGTTTGTTCTACTGTTATATAATGCAGCTACTTATGCAGACTGCTGAAGTGAATTTGTGTTCAACATATCTTTACAATAAAAACTGCTGTTTCATAATATTACAAGTTTAAGGGGGACCAAAAAAAATAAAACTGTTATCTAAATCTACTGGTTACATGCTTTTCTTTGGAGGGCAGAACCCAAGAAAATAAAGGTATATTGAGTCCTGTTTAAAAGTAACACAAGTTAAATGTACATATGAAATACTGAATAGTTATTAAAATAAACATTTTACACTGCTAGGATATTCTGAAGGCAGCACTTGGACAACAGAGAGTACACCGATAGCATAATTGAGATTGAGGGAATTTCAGGGCTGATTTTAGGCGTCATAAACAGGACTACTGGCTCAATTACACAGACTTCTATCTTTGTGCATCTACAAATTGGCTTCCCCGAAGATCACGTCTCGTCTCCCTAGTCTTCTTCCCAAGATTTTCTTTATAATAGAGAGATTTCATTGAAACAGGTAAATAATGATAAAAACACATACAAATGAAAATGGCACCATTTAAATTGTTTGGCTGCAGTTTCTTTTTGTTATTGATGACTAAAACTTTATTGCTTCTTATTAATAAATTAAATAAAGAATTTAAAAAATTTAACAAGCAAACAAAATAAAAGAGTAAAAAATGAGTTAAAAAGAGTCAAACAAGTAAAAAAGTTAAAAAAAATTAAAATTCAAGATAACAATAGGTTTATTTTTGAATTTCAGTGAAAACATTGTATTCTTTTCTGAGACGGCAGGCAAATTTAGAACAAACCGTGTTATTAAACACGGGATTAAATTACCAATAAGAATAACAACAAATGAAGAATCTGGCTGGAACAAACGCCCATAGCTACTGCAATCCATTAAGGACCAATTCTGCCCAGTCATGGCACAGAGATGCAACACTATCCTCTTTTAGCAGGAATACATTTAGGCCTTCTAAACTCTTATTGCTTGGTCACCCTGTGTCTCTGGTAACATCTGGAGTGTTACAGCTGCTGATTTTCTGAGAAGTTGGTTTGTTGGTTAAAACTGATATTTTTTCCTAGCTAATTTGCTATACACAACTTTCTTTCAGTCTCATTAAACAACTTCTGCGTTTTTTGCCTCGGTATCTACAGATATACAGTACACCACCTCTTACAGTTACATTCAACACACACATGGCTTCCAGTTTAGAGCAAGATCCCCTTTTTATAAATGGCTATCATGAAGACCAATCAAGGTAAAAAATATTGTCACAGGAGGTTGGGGGTACAGACTCAGCTGAGACGCCTGGAAGGAGCGGGAGGTGGCGTATAAGTCCTCCGGACTACGAGGGGGCAACCTCCCTGGATCTGGAGAGGACCACGGGAGAGAAGCAAGGAGGCTCAAGCCCATTGGGACCCGTGGCCACCACCAGAGTGCACCCCGAGCCTCAGAGAGCCTGGAAAACATTCACTTCCGCCACACCTGGGAAGATGGAGGAAGATCCTTCCAGGGACGCCCGGAGTGCTTCCAGATGCAAGAGCAGCACTTCCGCCACACCACAAAGTGCTGCCGGAAGAACATCATCGAGCATCTGGAGCACGTCTGGGTGAACATAAAAGGGGCCGCCTTCCGACAGTCTGGCAACTAGAGTCGGGAGTGGGAGCAGAACGAAGCTCCCGTGGAGAGAGGAAAAGGTAGCCCACGGACAGTGAGGGAAAGGCCCATATTAGGGGTGATTGGTGCTGGGAGCACTGTGTGCTGTGCAGGACGGTGTTAATAAAATGTGTGCTGTTTTTAAAGATGTGGTCTCAGTCTGGTGGTGTCCGGGCGGATCTCACAATGTTTATATTTTTTCAGGGATGCCCGCTTTGTACAATAGAAAATTACTTTCACAATGTCTATCCTACCTAATTCTGTGATTACATAGAGTACTCCAGAAATCTTTATGAATTGAATCCTTCTCTTTCACTAAGAATATTTGAAGAAGCACCTACAGATGTAATACTTCTTTTCCTTTTTTTGATTTGGTTAGACCAATGACCACCAGCAAAAACTACTTAACAACCAGCTACTGGAAATTCATTTGTCAGCTCAGAAAGCTGGCAACTGGATTGAGAAGGTTGACGGCTTAAACTACATCTTTTGTGAAAAAGAAACCGAAAAGTATGTTGTGGAGGCTGGCCCAGACACAGACAGGCAGACACGTTCGTTCATTTTTCCCACCACACGGTTATTTAAAATATGTACAAGTCCATAAGTGCACCACAAAACCCCAAAGTCCTGGCCACACAATGCCTTACTTTCTTCAGGCTTCCTCCTTGCTTCCTTTCTTCCAGCTCAGTCCACTCTACTCTCGACTCTTGCCCTGAATGAAGGGTGGCGGCCCCTTTTATTATCACCCGGATGTGCTCCAGGTGGGTTCCGGCAATCTTCCACGGACACAACCCCATGTGGCATGAGTGCCGACTGCATCCCCGGAAGCACTCCCGGTGTCCCTGCTCCTCTTCCCCCCCAGCACTTCCTGGTGTGGCGGAAGTGCTGAGGTCCAGGGCTCCAAAGGCATGGGGGTGCCCCCTCGCGGCGACCACGGGCCCCTACAGGGTGGAGCTTCAAAGCTCTGTACCCGTGAGGGCGGTCACCCCCAGATGGTCTGGGGAAGGCGCAAGCCCTCCCTCCTCCGGTCCTCCTGGGCGTCCCGGCCGGGTCACCACCCCAGCCACCTCTGACAATGTATTGACTCATGGAATTATGTTCCCAGAGAGACATAGGTTTGGAGAATTAGTATCTGTTATCAGAATAGAAGGTTAATGTCACTGTGCTCTGTACAAAAATTATTTTATAAATCCACTCACATGTACAGGCCAGGCCAAAGTTAGCACACAGGGGCTCTCAGCATTTAGAAATGCTGGGCAAGCATTTGAAGAAAGAAAGATACAACTATGAAAATGGGCATTGTACTACTTCTGTATGTCAGAGATGAATTGAATCCTCTCCTTGCCTTGTTTGGAACATAAGTAAGGGCCTATACATGGAGAAAACAGTATAAAAGACTTGGACAGCAGCCAAACACCTCGAGGCCAATCGATGGATTAAAGATTACGTCATCCATCCTGAAAATCCTTTCAGCACAGAGACGAAAATGGCAGACTCTCACATGGGCTTGTCATTTGGATTCCTTGTCTGTTATGCTACATTGATCATCATTAAAGAAAGCTAAGTTATTTTCTCTTATGTGATTTCTTACCGCCGTATCACTATGGGAGGGACATCGCCTTTTTACATTATATCTATATAGTTTCAGGTTACTTAAAAGCTGCAATTAAAAATAACTTATTCCAACACAAAGTGGTTGATGGAACAGAATAACAGGAGTCAATGAATAAATAGCAGGCTTATGGGGAAGCTGTTACAAAAGAAGGCCTACAAGTTCATCAAGGAAAGAAGAGGTGTTTAGTGGAAGTGATTGAAGCACAATGCAGAGTGTTGAATCTAATAAGAGGTATGAGGAGCACGGCATGGAATCATCCCACAATGTTCAGAACCTCCACTTGCTGCCTGTTGCGCCCACCATCATCCAATCAGACAGAAAAGGAAATGGCCGACATCAAACTAAAAACTACTGTGTCAGCAATGTGATGCTACATTTGCACGATGACAATGCGAACAAAAAACTGTATGAAGTGGTAAAAGGTGGTGTTCAGTGTTATCTCTGACACACAGGCTGCTAGCAGAAAACTCCAGTTCACACTTTTAGTGCAAGTGCTTCCATTTCAAATGGGTATTTAGGTAGGTAAATAAGAATATCCTCCAATATCTGTGTTTCTTTAAGTGTTGTCACACACGTGCACATGGGAGACAGTTGAAGAGTCTAAATGAGAGTAATTCCATGGCAGACCAGGGGGTGGAGTGCGCTGAACTTTTTTCTCACTTTCCTGCAGAACGTTCATGTGGGAATTCCACCTGGCCCTGATG
The DNA here is from genome assembly GCF_016835505.1 of Polypterus senegalus. Lineage (NCBI taxonomy): Eukaryota > Metazoa > Chordata > Cladistia > Polypteriformes > Polypteridae > Polypterus > Polypterus senegalus. Next base: position 297,562,406 of record NC_053154.1, read on the forward strand.
ATGTCACTTCCGGTTCCGACCTCGATGACGTCATTTCCGGTCCTGGATCCTTGGATGACATCACATTCAGTGGAGAACCCATGAATGAAGAGACTTCCAGTTCCAGCCCTTTTGATGATGTCATGACCGGGGCCAAGACAATGGAAGAGGACCCTTCTGCTTCAGCCCTTGATAACCTCACTTCCTTTTCTGGCCTTTAAACCTGATCAATTCTGTTTTGGACTCTGATCTGTAAACATCAGTGCTATTAATTTACCCTTTCTGCAGCCAGGGAACATTATATGGGTGGCTGCCCTGAACCTTTTATGACTCCTGTCTCTGTTTTTTGTGACACTGAATTATTTATATGATTGTCATTGGCATTTTAATTATGACATTACTTGCTAAAAAGGCTAATTCTCTAATCAGTTCTGTCATCTGAATGCTGCAACTGTCAACTCTGAGAAATTGCTGGAGTAGGTTTGTTTGCCACACAGGTGGTGTGCAGTGGTAGCACTACTGCCTCTCAGTAAGGAGACCATGGGTACGTGCCCCAAGTCCCTCCTGTGTGGTAGTGCTTTGAGTAGTGAGAAAAGCACTGTACAAATGTAATCAATTATGATTATTATAGTGTCTTCCCATCCACAGGTACGTGGTCACAGAAAACCACATTGAAAGGCTTACATAGGCAAAATAACTCAAGTTTGCTTCTTTTCAGAGTACAATATGTTTAAATATGAAGTGAGCAAATTTAAATTGGATTTTTTATTGAATGCTATATTAAAAATGAAAAGTTTGAATACAGTAATTTAGTAAATATTTCAGTACTACGTAACGGAGACCTGCTATGTATTAAGTAACAGCCTGTTTGGAGTGACACCCATGTGTGTCAGGAAGTAAGGCTTTGGACACAATACTTCTAGATGAAACTGGCATAATTAGTAACACTAGAAAATTCTATAAACATATTTGAGCAAAGTCATTGTAGTAGATGTTGCTGTGTGGAGAATAATTTTTACAAATAAATGGACAGGCAGCAAATGTTTAACCTAGGATAGCAGTTGAAATTTCCCCGGGTCTACCTGCATGAACTCCTTGAGGACAGTGGCCAGCTGCCTGAATTAACCAAGCAGAAAATCATAATGGAACTTGCTGTAACCTGGTAAGACAGAATGGAAGAGGCTATCTAGAGGAAAAGGGCTAAGTAGGAAGATCCTGTGAGGCAACATTACAGCCAGGGAGGGAAGGATCAAGAGGTGGGCTGCTGCAGTTTTGAAGAGTTTACACTTTGCTGGTTGTGGCAGGAGTGAGCAACAGCTATGCCATTAAGAGCATATTAGGTGGTAGAACATTGCTCCAGATAGCCTTGGATCAGGCAGAGTGAGCCGTGGAGTGCGACTGCAACTGAGACACAGGCTAGGGCCTAATCAGCCATGGCAGGATTGCCTGGACGAGAGTGTCTGATGGGGAAAGACCCAAAACTCCGAATTGCCCCAGGTTACATCACTGATGATGTGTCCTAGTGCATCAGAGATGTAGTTTACTAGCTTTATGAAAGGAAAGTTAAATGCTGGACATGTTAGATTTTTTTTTCTACTTTCAGCTGCTACAAGAGCACTGGGTCAAAAACCATATCTGGAAGTATTGCTCTTCTGAGCGATGGGGAAATTGTGACAGAAATTAAAGCAATTTACCACAAAAGCCTGCTAATATGTTTATATGGTATTGTTCTGTTTCTTTAGTTGTTAAGAGGTGAAGCTCTGAATCCAGAGCCTGCCTTTTCCTATCAACTTAGTCACCTGGCATGTTCTTGATCTATTGTAGTAATTTCATTGATTAACTCTGATACCTTCTTGGTTTCCAATTGATTTCTTTGGGAAAGATATGAAATAATCTGTCCTCTTGAGAAGGCCTTCAGGGTTTCCAAGAGTATTCCAGCAGAGACCTCTGGGGATATATTTGTCTCTAGAAAAAAGCTGATTTGTTTGGATATAAATTCTGTACAGTTTTCATCTATACTAATAAACGGCAAAGCCCTCACTGACTCACTCACTGACTGACTGACTGATCACTAATTCTCCAACTTCCCGTGTAGGTAGAAGGCTGAAATTTGGTAGGGTTATTCCTTACAGCTTCCTTACAAAAGTTGGGCAGGTTTCATTTCGAAATTCTACGCGTAATGGTCATAACTGGAAGCTGTTTTTCTCCATTTACTGTAATGGAGATGAGCTTGAAACCCGTGGGGGCGGGGTTTCGTGTGACATCATCACGCCTCACATAATCACGCAGTACATAGAAAACCAGGAAGAGGCCCAAAAAGCGCTGAAGAAAACATGCATTATATAATTGAGAAGGCAGCGAAACAATAAGAAGCGAGCGAGTGACATATACAACCATATTCATGAGTTCTGCTACTTCGGAAACAAAGCACGATGTAAACCTAAACTTTAAATTCAGTTCATAGACAGGCTGTCGCTGGCGTTTGTAATTTAGTGCCTACCCATATAAGGCCGTCCGTCAGCGGCAATCCAATAGCAAACTGCCATGGGTAAATATTCACGGGTGAAGGACTGTCCTTATGTAGAGGAAAATGAGATGGTCAGGGTGGTGTTTGACACAAACTCAGCGAAACTGCGAGAGAAAGTTTTAAGTACCGGGACTTCGGTAACATTAGATACAGCCATGGACATAGCACGAGATGGCACCAGCACAGCTGGGAAACTTCGATGCATGTACACCAAGCGGCTCACGTGAACTGACGCAGTGCACAGATAAAAAGCAACAGTTCCAAAGTGCGCTGAATAAAAACCGAATTACACAATTGAAAAGGCAGCAAAAAATATGAATATCTGATACATACAAGCATATTCATAAATGCAGCTACTGCAGAAACAAAGCACACGGTGGAAAAAGTCAATGTCCCGCTAAAGGAAGACAGTGTAAAAAAACGTGCATGCAGTGTGTCGGGTCTCAGATAAAGAAGAAGACGAGCTGTTTATTGATGCAGTAAGAAACGAATCGATGAATGAAACCTGTCATCTTTACAAAGATTGACAAACACGGAATGTAACTTGAACACAACACATCCTACAAATACGAACCTGATTGAAAGAAATAATGATAATCAAATCCTTGATGACAGCAACACTCAGTAAAACTCACAAAACAATTACTGTATATTGACAGTCATGTTACGTTATTTTTAAAATGTTCCCTTTTCTTTTTCATAGCTTCTTTAACACACTACGTCTCCGCTGCGATACGCGGGTATATATATATGTATATATATACCCCGATCTACATACTCGAATAATGGATACTTTATTCGCCATCAATGATTGTTTTGGTAAAGCCATACTCGGTGTATTCATTAGATGAACAGTAAAAAAGTAAGAGCGAGGGGAGGATGACTTATTGAGGCATGCAAGCAAAACCACACGAAAAAATATATCTTTTCAAGTTCTATTTACTCCATATGTGTCAAAGTCAAGGCCTGCAGGCAACATCCGGCCCGGTGTGTAATTATATCCGGCCCGCGAGATCATTTTATATACTGTATTATTGTTATTAATGGCCCGGGGATATGAAGCACTGGTAACACAATAAACTACAGATCCCATAATGCAGCGCTTCAGCTGCCTTGCCGAACACTTACCGTGTCCCCGGGACCCCGCCGTCTCTTCAGTCGTTTCCTTACTTTGCGAAGGAAGCAGCTTTCTCAGAGCTTCTGCACTGTTTTATAAACGAACGATATATAAGAAAGTCCTTTTTCCTTGCTTCGCCAACGAAGCAGCCTTTTTATTTAATCCACGGGTTCCCCGCTGTTTCATTGTTCATTTATTACGATTTTTATAGTTATTGTGTAGGTTTTATTTAATCCACGGGTTCTCTTCTGTGTTCACTGCGGTGTCTTCTTTCGTTTACGAGCTTCGCCAAGGAAGCAGCTTTCTCACAGCTTCTGCACTGTTTTAAAAACGAACGACATATAAGAAAGTGCTTTTTCCTTGCACTAACCAACGGAGCAACCTTTTTATTTAATTCACGGGTTCTCTTCTATTTTATTGTTCATTTGTTACGATTGTTACAGTTATTGTGTAGGTTTTATTTAATCCACGGGTTCTCTTCTGTGTTCACTGCGGTGTCTTCTTTCGTTTACGACCTTCGCCAAAGAAGCAGAAACTAACAACCACCGAAACTTTGTAACGGCACAAGACTTCAGGTCACATCTCTACAAAACAACCTAATTGAAGCAACTATATTTACTGGCAGTGCCTCAGGTGACACAGTTTTTATTCCTCGCATCCCCGTTATACCATCTAATCTCCCATTTCAATTCAAACGCGTTCAATTTTCAGTAAGGCTCTGCTTCGCAATGACAATTAATAAGTCTCAGGGACAAACACTACAAAAGGTTGGCATTGATTTGAGGCGGGATTGCTTTTCACATGGCCAACTGTATGTTGCATGCTCAAGAGTGAGCTCAGCACACAGCTTAGTCATATTACAACCAGAGGGCCAAACTGACAACGTGGTATACAGAGAGATCCTTAACAATTAATTTTTTACATATTTTCGTTCAGTCTAAAAATGTTTACTTTTTTATTAAAAAAAATATTCAGACAGTATTTCACCGCTGCGAAGCGCGAGAATTTTGCTAGTGTGCTAATAAAAGTGGGTTAAGACGCCATGTGTGAGATGAGTATGTGGGGCATAAAGATTTTAGCTACCTTGCATTTTTTTTCTGCAATTGGATTGTTAGCTTTTACAGCTTCACTTACACAATCTATGTGCTTGGAAGAAAGCGAATATCAAAACATGGGCTGATATGTTAAAAGAAAAAAAAAACTGTCCTTCCATTCATTTTCATAATATAGTCTAATATTTTTCTATTTTATGTTTCTGCTGCACTATGCATGTGAATTCAGCTATTTGCTGAAATTTGTTTGGTTTCATTTCTAGTGAAATGACTCACACTAAGGTTGTTGCACTACACCTCAGAGTTGCAGTGTCATTGCACCATCTTGTACTCAGGTGACTCGGGCATGTCTGGGATTCCCCTTGAATGTAGATTAGTGTTGCCTGCTGACCTTCAAGCGTCTGATTCTGTATTTTCTTACAGCCTAGAAAAGTGAAATTGAAGAATGAGTGTTTTATTCAGAATATAATAAAATCTTAATTTCAAAAATTATGGTTCTCTCCTGAAGAATAAAATAGCATGCTTTATTCACGTAACACTGAGTAAAGCGACAAAATAATTTCTAATTTTCAAATTATTCTAGCCTGTAAACGTGAGGGATGAGGACAGGGGATTTCCACAGCAAATAGAGCAAAGGATTTACTTTCCTCTCTTACTCTGCTTTATTGTTAATATTTCCTGTATTTAGTACTTTCACAGATTATGACATTATTGAATCAATCAAATTCAATTTTTATTGAGTATCTTTTATAGTATACGCCAACACTGGATCTTTACTAACAATATATTTGAAACACCATAAATTATAAAAAAAAAAAAGACTTGAATCGAAAGGAGTTTTAACATTGATGCCAGTCATGCCAGCTTCTGCGCCAATCTGTCCTTCATGAGATTAGTTAAAAGATAAAACGGTGTTAATTATACTGTCCATTCGGTGCCATTTAATTTGCTAAATTCAAATATCCTTCTGCACTGAAAGGGGCGCCGGTATCTCGTTGGAGCGAATGAATTACCTATAACAAATTGACTTTTTTTGTGACCTGAAAACTCTAGTAATCGAACCCATGTCACTGCAGCTCAGTGTGCTAACCAGTATGCCACTGCGCTCTCTTGTTTTTGTAACTTTTAAAAGTATCGCTATAAAAATATTCACCGATTGAATATTTCGTCTCTGTTGTTTTTGAGTTTTCTGGGATTTTCATACATATCGGAAAAAATAAAGCAAAAAAAAAAAACATAGCAATACTCGTTCAAGGTTAATCTTTTCTGATGTTTATGTGATTCGAAATTGACTGATCAGCACTAAACCGGGAAACCGAAACTGAAAAATAAATGAGTTCAAGATTAGCAGCTGCGCAGCGTTATCCGAAAACATAAAGCTGCTGAATCAAATAGCCAATCAGATGCAGGAGACACGTCGAGGGGAATAACAGAAACGCGCCCTGCACCTCCTCTCGAGTTATAAATTAGACCTGAACTCGAAGAGCGTCTCGCGTATGAGACAGCAGCCGTTATCTTCACGGAGAGGAGCTGAGGCAAACCACAGGTAGAGATTTAATTTTATTTGCTATCCCAGTATCAGTAATTTTTATATACATGAATTAGAAATTGTCAACGAGAACAGACATTTCAATCTAACAAGGCTTGCCAATGTTTTTGCCTAGGTTTTCTTATGCCACTTGCGTCTTCTTAGTATATATATACTGTATAGAATCCTTTTCCGTAACCTCATAATTAATTACCCGGGCATGTTTATAGATGATCACATAATCGAGCCACCAACACTCGTAGTTTTTTAAGAACTGTGTTCATGAAAGATGCAGTAGCACAGGAACGGAAAAACGCACCCAGGACAGTTACTTTAGGGTAAATGGGACCACTTCCGACAGATGAGGCGCTTTGCTTCAAAAGATGCACTCGCAACCGCCAGCAATGTTCCAAAAACCTACTAGTAATCATGCGATACATCATCAGCAATAAATAAAATATAATGTTATCATCTATGGAGAAACCGCTACTTGGCTTCATCTAGTGTTTCTGTTATAAACGACTCGAAAGAGGCAACACAGAATTGTGCGGGATGGAATAAATACTTCCAAATATACCCCGTCTCTTCTCTAATATACGTACATATTCAGCATGCACATATTTTTTCTGTCTTTCTTTCCCTCTCACATACACACACACAAAAACACATACACGCACACACAATATATACATATCATATGGCAAACATATACGCTTACAAATTTTAAAACTGCATAGACATTTGATTGTCGACAAAATCACGACTGAAGAACTCGTATTCCTTCCGCGTATTAAATTAGATACTGGCGATATTTCAGCAAGCAGAATACTATTCATATTGCATGGGCGAGAATTTTGAATACTTAAGCATTTTCTATAACAATAAATAAATCTCAGGGCCAGATTTTGGCTGAGTTGGAATATACCAGTAGACCACGGGTGTCGAACTCCGGTCCTGGTGGGCCGCAGTGGTTGCAGGTTTTCATTCTAACCCTCTTCTTCTTTAGTGACCAGTTTTTGCTGCTAATTAATTTGCTCTGCCTTAGTTTTAATTAACTTGACTCAGGCTGATTAGTTGTCTCTTTTTCCTTAATTAGCAGCCAAACAAAAATGAGACTTAAAACAAGGCGCCACATGACCAGCTCACCTGTACCCATTACACAATATCTGAAAATAAAGAGAGGTGATGGTCTCAGTAAGGTTGATCTGTCAGGTCACCAAAATATTTTGATTGTGTACTTAGAAAAAAACAGAAAAAGAAACAGTTCTGGAAATGTCTGCTGTGGCAGAATGACAGCAGTTACAACCATGGAATAAAATAACAGCTTTAATTAACAGCAAGAATTGGCTTCTCATTAACAGACTGGTTTGAGTAAAATTAGTTGGAGTTTGAAATCCCAGTTTAGCTGGTCATCTATCGGTTTGTTTCACATTTCATTTCTTTTTGGTTCTCATTTAATAAAGAAAAGAATCAATTCAGAGGAATGAATCCTTTAAAACAGGGCTATTAAACTGAAGGGAAAAGAAGTTAATTAGCAGTGAAAGCTGATTAGGAAAAGGGTTAGAATGAAAACCTGCGTCCATTGCGGCCTTCCAGGCCCTGAGTTTGTCACCACTGATGTAGAATGATAGCGAGCGAGTTAGGGGGGGGATTGGCCCACTCCCTCAGTGTGTAAGAAAAAAAAAAAAATATATATATATATATATATAGTAACATGACTACACAAAATAATGCATGAATTTCACTTTTGGGAAAAAACTAGTTCAGGGACATAGTCTGCTATTGCCTATCCGGGAATGTCAACTTTATTTATATAGCTCATTTAAAACAACATTGGAATGCTGTGGCCAAAGTCCTTTACAATAATAGAATAAAAGAAAAACATACAATTAACATAAATAACATAAATAGAAATAAAATATATGAACATAAATAAAATAAAGATAAGTAATTTTACATAATCACAATAGAAGGGGTGAAAGGCAGGAAATAATAAAAGACAAGGACCCAAGAACATTTGGATTAAATTTAAATTAAATTTAAATGTAAAAATTGCCTTAAAAATGAACTTGTTTGTAAAATGGAAGTATAAAGGCCAGAGTCAGCGCCAACAATACCATATTGGCAAAATTGGCGTCACTCTGGCCAGCAATGGTGGGGTTTTGGGGGCTGTGTGGACAGCTTTTTGTCAACTTCAAAGGACCCCCCCCCCTTCTTTCATCTAATATCTGTGTCACATCACACTCCAAACTCCAGTGGAGCTGCTATTCCATGCAACAGGTGTAAAGCAATTACCTTCAAGACTGTCTTTTTTCTATGATATTTTCAACGTCACTTATGGCAGCGGAAAAACTCGGGCAGCTCAGGCTACTTTTGAGTGGCAGTTGAACATTCTGGCAGATATATGCATGGCTACCATACAGCTACTACTACATAATAATAAAAGTAATGATAATATATAATAACAACATAGGTTATCATTTTAACTCACAGTTCCAGAATCCTGGATTTGATTTCCTGATCCAAACATCAAATGTTTTATAGTTTGCATGTTCTCCTTGAGTGATGTGACGGATTGCCAATTCCATCCAGGGTTTGTTCCTGTTCCTTATCGCAGCCAGGATAGTCACCGGTGTCCTGTGAAAATGAACTAGATAAGCAGGTTGTAAAAATAATGTATGGATGGATGAATTCCTACAGTATGCCTGGAAAACCAGAATAATCATCATGTTGAGTACTAAAATCTAGTGACCTGAAATTTGTTTCTTTTTAACA